>NW_026871422.1:0-169322 GCF_028564815.1 Eubalaena glacialis
TGCTTTGAAACGGGGAACATTGAGCTACCAGTCAATCAATCACACCCACTGCTGGGCCTATCCCCTGAGAAAACGAGAATCAAAAAGTCACAGGCTGGCAATCCTGCACACCAGCAATATTTACCACAGCCAGCACTTGGAAGCAACGAAAATGTCCATCAACAGAGGAATGCACCAAGAAGACGTGGTCCATGTACACGATGGAATACTACTCCCATAAAAAATGTACATTAAAATTTAAAAACAAACAAACAAAAGTAAGGAGACATCAGCTTTTGAGGGTTTATCTGGGCACATTCCACTCTAATTTATAAGCGAGGAACACCACTGGTCGGGAGGTCTGTTTCCCTAGTTACCAGAGCGGGGAACGTAGAAAGGATGCCGCCCTCTGGCCGTTACCTGCAAGAGCAGCTTTAAAGCCTGTGCTAATGGGCACTTCATATGAACAAGTACTGCAGAGCTGTAAGTGACACCTGCCCCTCAAAATGTCTTGAGGGGGGTAATGGCCAAAACATTTCAAAATGTGACACATACTTTAAGGAAAACACTTTGAAGAACTAAGCTGTAATCACAGTTTTGAAAAAAAAAAAGGACATGCCTTAAAGCTCAATTTCAACGGATTATGAGACACAAGCAAACTCAACCACAAAGCGGTATCAGCACACACCAGTCAGAATAACCATCAGCAAGACAACTATAAACAATAAATGCTGAAGAGTTGTGGAGAAAGGCATACCCTCAACTTTAAGAGGGGACGTAACCTGGAAAGAGCCCCCCTAATGAGAACAGAATGGAGGGGGCCTTTAAAAGGTAAACAGTGAGCTCCCATATTATGCAGCAGGCCCATTCCTGGACCTATAACCTAAGAAGACAGAATCGGAAAGACACAGGCAGGCAAATCTGCATTGCACAGTATTATCATAGCCAAGATATGGAAGGAACCAAAAAAGTCCACCAACAGATGGGTGGACCAGGAAGAACTTCTACATTTCGAGATGGAATTTCAGCTAGCGAAAAAATGCAACAATGCCATTTGCAGCGCCGCAGATGAGTCTAGAAGGAATCACGCAACTTGTAGTAAGTGAGTAAGCGAAAGACACATATCCTATCATATCACCTTACAGCTGTTACCTAAAAATTGATACCGATGAAGACATCTCCACAGAGAAAGGCAATCACAGATTCATTAAACAAACTTATGGTTCACCAAATGGAAAGGTGTGAGGATTGGATACATTCCGATAATGGGGTTAACAGAGATATACAAACACATGTGAAATATATAATCACCAAAGAGCTACGGAATACCAAGAAAAGACTACTCAACATTGTGTCATAACCTACGTGGGAAAAGGATCCGAAGAAGAATACATATATGGATATGTGTGAAAGAACCACATCTTGCACACCTAGAACAAACAAAACATTGTAATCAAATTTGCTGTGATAAAAAAATAAAGATTAAGTGAAAAGTACGAACAAGAAGTAATGAGCCATAAACTTAAAGGGCTTTTTCCTGGCACATTGCATTCTAATTTACAACCTACAACACCACTTCCCTTAAGGCTCTGTTGCCCTAGTAACCAGGTTTGGTAAAGGAGAAATGCTGCCCGCCTTGCGGCCGTTTCCCGCAAAGAGCGGCTTTAAACCCACAGCTCATGGTCACTTCACAGTCACAAGGACTCGGGGCTGTAAAGGACACCTGCCCTCAAAAATCGTGCTGAGGTAGGGAATGGACAAAAAAATTCAAAACAGGCAAATCCTTCAAGAAGATAGTATGAGGAGTAAGTTTTACTCACTCTCTCTACAGAAAAGGGACAATGCATAAAAGCTCAAGCTCAGGAAGTATTAGACTCATGCAATCTAATCTACAAAACGGTTTCACCACACACCAGTCGACTGACCATCAGCAAAAGGTCTACAAACCGTAAATGCTGAAGGGGTTTTAGAGACCTGTGTACCCTCCACCTGCTGGTGAGATGTAAAGTGGTAACAGCCAATAATGAGAACAGAAAGGAGCTGCGTTTAAAAGTAAAAATGGGAGGTACCATTCAATCCAGCAGGCGCACCACTGGGCCTCTCACCTGAGAAGACCCGAATCGAGAAGACACAGGCCGCAAAAGCTGCTGCACTGCAGCCTTATTCACAATAGCCAAGACAGTGAAGCGACCAAAATGTCCATCAACTGGTGAATGGATAGAGAAGAAGTGGGTCCATGTACACGACGGAATATTAGCCATGGAAAACAATGAAACACTGCTCTTTGAGGCACCACAGATGAGCCTGGAGATAATCACAAAACAGGAGGTAAGTCGGAAAGCAAAAGACCTATATCCTATGATATCACTTATAGGCGTTATCTAATAACTGACGCAAACGAACATATTTTCCAGAGAAAGACGCTCACAAGCTTACAAAACAAACTATGCTCATCTAAAGGGAGAGGTGGGAGGAGTGGATAAATTAAGATAAGTGTTACTATACGGATACAAATTCGTATTAGATACATACATCAAAAAGACCGACCATATAGCAAGGGAGGTCTACGGAACCCTCTGTAATATTTTACACGGGAAGAGGATCTGTACAGGAATAGACATATAAAATGTACAAATGAACCAGATTGTGGACACCTAGGACAAACAATATTCTAATCTTTACCCCGACTTAAACAATTTAAAAAAAACAAGAAGAAGTAATGAAGACAAAAACTTACGGGGGATTCTCCTGGCACGTGCCATTCTAACTTACAACCTAGGAACACGACTTCCAGAAAGGCTCTGCTGCCCTACTACCCAGATTTGGGAATGGAGAAATGCTGCCTCCTGTGGCCGTTTCCCATAACAGCAGCTTTAAACCCATTGCTAAAGGTCCCTAAGTATTCACCAAACTTGCAGTTCTGTAAATGACACCTGCCCCTCCCCAAAAAAAAACCGGGGGGTCGAAAATCGACCCCAAAATTCAAAAGAGCGGCAACCCTTCCAAGAAGACAATTTCAGGAGGTATACTGTACTCACACTTTTTTCTTTTCTTTTTTCTAACAGAAAAGAAAAAGGCCTGGAAAAATGGTGAATTTTAGGAATTTTTAAAGGCACGCAAACCGAAGTTCCCAAAACCTATCAGCCCACAGCAGTCAGAATGGCCGTTAGCAAAAATGCTGCAAACAATAAATGCTGACGGGATTGTGGAGAAATGCGTACCCTCGGTTCTAAGGGGGACGTGGTACTAGCCACTAATGAAAAGAAAATGGAGGTGCTTTGAAACGGGGAACATTGAGCTACCAGTCAATCAATCACACCCACTGCTGGGCCTATCCCCTGAGAAAACGAGAATCAAAAAGTCACAGGCTGGCAATCCTGCACACCAGCAATATTTACCACAGCCAGCACTTGGAAGCAACGAAAATGTCCATCAACAGAGGAATGCACCAAGAAGACGTGGTCCATGTACACGATGGAATACTACTCCCATAAAAAATGTACATTAAAATTTAAAAACAAACAAACAAAAGTAAGGAGACATCAGCTTTTGAGGGTTTATCTGGGCACATTCCACTCTAATTTATAAGCGAGGAACACCACTGGTCGGGAGGTCTGTTTCCCTAGTTACCAGAGCGGGGAACGTAGAAAGGATGCCGCCCTCTGGCCGTTACCTGCAAGAGCAGCTTTAAAGCCTGTGCTAATGGGCACTTCATATGAACAAGTACTGCAGAGCTGTAAGTGACACCTGCCCTCAAAATGTCTTGAGGGGGGTAATGGCCAAAACATTTCAAAATGTGACACATACTTTAAGAAAACACTTTGAAGAACTAAGCTGTAATCACAGTTTTGAAAAAAAAAAGGACATGCCTTAAAGCTCAATTTCAACGGATTATGAGACACAAGCAAACTCAACCACAAAGCGGTATCAGCACACACCAGTCAGAATAACCATCAGCAAGACAACTATAAACAATAAATGCTGAAGGAGTTGTGGAGAAAGGCATACCCTCAACTTTAAGAGGGACGTAACCTGGAAAGAGCCCCTAATGAGAACAGAATGGAGGGGCCTTTAAAAGGTAAACAGTGAGCTCCCATATTATGCAGCAGGCCCATTCCTGGACCTATAACCTAAGAAGACAGAATCGGAAAGACACAGGCAGGCAAATCTGCATTGCACAGTATTATCATAGCCAAGATATGGAAGGAACCAAAAAAGTCCACCAACAGATGGGTGGACCAGGAAGAACTTCTACATTTCGAGATGGAATTTCAGCTAGCGAAAAAATGCAACAATGCCATTTGCAGCGCCGCAGATGAGTCTAGAAGGAATCACGCAACTTGTAGTAAGTGAGTAAGCGAAAGACACATATCCTATCATATCACTTACAGCTGTTACCTAAAAATTGATACCGATGAAGACATCTCCACAGAGAAAGGCAATCACAGATTCATTAAACAAACTTATGGTTCACCAAATGGAAAGGTGTGAGGATTGGATACATTCCGATAATGGGGTTAACAGAGATATACAAACACATGTGAAATATATAATCACCAAAGAGCTACGGAATACCAAGAAAAGACTACTCAACATTGTGTCATAACCTACGTGGGAAAAGGATCCGAAGAAGAATACATATATGGATATGTGTGAAAGAACCACATCTTGCACACCTAGAACAAACAAAACATTGTAATCAAATTTGCTGTGATAAAAAAATAAAGATTAAGTGAAAAGTACGAACAAGAAGTAATGAGCCATAAACTTAAAGGGCTTTTTCCTGGCACATTGCATTCTAATTTACAACCTACAACACCACTTCCCTTAAGGCTCTGTTGCCCTAGTAACCAGGTTTGGTAAAGGAGAAATGCTGCCGCCTTGCGGCCGTTTCCCGCAAGAGCGGCTTTAAACCCACAGCTCATGGTCACTTCACAGTCACAAGGACTCGGGGCTGTAAAGGACACCTGCCCTCAAAAATCGTGCTGAGGTAGGGAATGGACAAAAAAATTCAAAACAGGCAAATCCTTCAAGAAGATAGTATGAGGAGGTAAGTTTTACTCACTCTCTCTACAGAAAAGGACAATGCATAAAAGCTCAAGCTCAGGAAGTATTAGACTCATGCAATCTAATCTACAAAACGGTTTCACCACACACCAGTCGACTGACCATCAGCAAAAGGTCTACAAACCGTAAATGCTGAAGGGGTTTTAGAGACCTGTGTACCCTCCACCTGCTGGTGAGATGTAAAGTGGTAACAGCCAATAATGAGAACAGAAAGGAGCTGCGTTTAAAAGTAAAAATGGAGGTACCATTCAATCCAGCAGGCGCACCACTGGGCCTCTCACCTGAGAAGACCCGAATCGAGAAGACACAGGCCGCAAAAGCTGCTGCACTGCAGCCTTATTCACAATAGCCAAGACAGTGAAGCGACCAAAATGTCCATCAACTGGTGAATGGATAGAGAAGAAGTGGCCCATGTACACGACGGAATATTAGCCATGGAAAACAATGAAACACTGCTCTTTGAGGCACCACAGATGAGCCTGGAGATAATCACAAAACAGGAGGTAAGTCGGAAAGCAAAAGACCTATATCCTATGATATCACTTATAGGCGTTATCTAATAACTGACGCAAACGAACATATTTCCAGAGAGAAAGACGCTCACAAGCTTACAAAACAAACTATGCTCATCTAAAGGGAGAGGTGGGAGGAGTGGATAAATTAAGATAAGTGTTACTATACGGATACAAATTCGTATTAGATACATACATCAAAAAGACCGACCATATAGCAAGGGAGGTCTACGGAACCCTCTGTAATATTTTACACGGGAAGAGGATCTGTACAGGAATAGACATATAAAATGTACAAATGAACCAGATTGTGGACACCTAGGACAAACAATATTCTAATCTTTACCCCGACTTAAACAATTTAAAAAAAACAAGAAGAAGTAATGAGACAAAAACTTACGGGGGATTCTCCTGGCACGTGCCATTCTAACTTACAACCTAGGAACACGACTTCCAGAAAGGCTCTGCTGCCCTACTACCCAGATTTGGGAATGGAGAAATGCTGCCTCCTGTGGCCGTTTCCCATAACAGCAGCTTTAAACCCATTGCTAAAGGTCCCTAAGTATTCACCAAACTTGCAGTTCTGTAAATGACACCTGCCCTCCCCAAAAAAAAACCGGGGGTCGAAAATCGACCCCAAAATTCAAAAGAGCGCAACCTTCCAAGAAGACAATTTCAGGAGGTATACTGTACTCACACTTTTTTCTTTTCTTTTTTCTAACAGAAAAGAAAAAGGCCTGGAAAAATGGTGAATTTTAGGCATTTTTAAAGGCACGCAAACCGAAGTTCCCAAAACCTATCAGCCCACAGCAGTCAGAATGGCCGTTAGCAAAAATGCTGCAAACAATAAATGCTGACGGGATTGTGGAGAAATGCGTACCCTCGGTTCTAAGGGGGACGTGGTACTAGCCACTAATGAAAAGAAAATGGAGGTGCTTTGAAACGGGGAACATTGAGCTACCAGTCAATCAATCACACCCACTGCTGGGCCTATCCCCTGAGAAAACGAGAATCAAAAAGTCACAGGCTGGCAATCCTGCACGCCAGCAATATTTACCACAGCCAGCACTTGGAAGCAACGAAAATGTCCATCAACAGAGGAATGCACCAAGAAGACGTGGTCCATGTACACGATGGAATACTACTCCCATAAAAAATGTACATTAAAATTTAAAAACAAACAAACAAAAGTAAGGAGACATCAGCTTTTGAGGGTTTATCTGGGCACATTCCACTCTAATTTATAAGCGAGGAACACCACTGGTCGGGAGGTCTGTTTCCCTAGTTACCAGAGCGGGGAACGTAGAAAGGATGCCGCCCTCTGGCCGTTACCTGCAAGAGCAGCTTTAAAGCCTGTGCTAATGGGCACTTCATATGAACAAGTACTGCAGAGCTGTAAGTGACACCTGCCCTCAAAATGTCTTGAGGGGGGTAATGGCCAAAACATTTCAAAATGTGACACATACTTTAAGAAAACACTTTGAAGAACTAAGCTGTAATCACAGTTTTGAAAAAAAAAAGGACATGCCTTAAAGCTCAATTTCAACGGATTATGAGACACAAGCAAACTCAACCACAAAGCGGTATCAGCACACACCAGTCAGAATAACCATCAGCAAGACAACTATAAACAATAAATGCTGAAGGAGTTGTGGAGAAAGGCATACCCTCAACTTTAAGAGGGACGTAACCTGGAAAGAGCCCCTAATGAGAACAGAATGGAGGGGCCTTTAAAAGGTAAACAGTGAGCTCCCATATTATGCAGCAGGCCCATTCCTGGACCTATAACCTAAGAAGACAGAATCGGAAAGACACAGGCAGGCAAATCTGCATTGCACAGTATTATCATAGCCAAGATATGGAAGGAACCAAAAAAGTCCACCAACAGATGGGTGGACCAGGAAGAACTTCTACATTTCGAGATGGAATTTCAGCTAGCGAAAAAATGCAACAATGCCATTTGCAGCGCCGCAGATGAGTCTAGAAGGAATCACGCAACTTGTAGTAAGTGAGTAAGCGAAAGACACATATCCTATCATATCACTTACAGCTGTTACCTAAAAATTGATACCGATGAAGACATCTCCACAGAGAAAGGCAATCACAGATTCATTAAACAAACTTATGGTTCACCAAATGGAAAGGTGTGAGGATTGGATACATTCCGATAATGGGGTTAACAGAGATATACAAACACATGTGAAATATATAATCACCAAAGAGCTACGGAATACCAAGAAAAGACTACTCAACATTGTGTCATAACCTACGTGGGAAAAGGATCCGAAGAAGAATACATATATGGATATGTGTGAAAGAACCACATCTTGCACACCTAGAACAAACAAAACATTGTAATCAAATTTGCTGTGATAAAAAAATAAAGATTAAGTGAAAAGTACGAACAAGAAGTAATGAGCCATAAACTTAAAGGGCTTTTTCCTGGCACATTGCATTCTAATTTACAACCTACAACACCACTTCCCTTAAGGCTCTGTTGCCCTAGTAACCAGGTTTGGTAAAGGAGAAATGCTGCCGCCTTGCGGCCGTTTCCCGCAAGAGCGGCTTTAAACCCACAGCTCATGGTCACTTCACAGTCACAAGGACTCGGGGCTGTAAAGGACACCTGCCCTCAAAAATCGTGCTGAGGTAGGGAATGGACAAAAAAATTCAAAACAGGCAAATCCTTCAAGAAGATAGTATGAGGAGGTAAGTTTTACTCACTCTCTCTACAGAAAAGGACAATGCATAAAAGCTCAAGCTCAGGAAGTATTAGACTCATGCAATCTAATCTACAAAACGGTTTCACCACACACCAGTCGACTGACCATCAGCAAAAGGTCTACAAACCGTAAATGCTGAAGGGGTTTTAGAGACCTGTGTACCCTCCACCTGCTGGTGAGATGTAAAGTGGTAACAGCCAATAATGAGAACAGAAAGGAGCTGCGTTTAAAAGTAAAAATGGAGGTACCATTCAATCCAGCAGGCGCACCACTGGGCCTCTCACCTGAGAAGACCCGAATCGAGAAGACACAGGCCGCAAAAGCTGCTGCACTGCAGCCTTATTCACAATAGCCAAGACAGTGAAGCGACCAAAATGTCCATCAACTGGTGAATGGATAGAGAAGAAGTGGTCCATGTACACGACGGAATATTAGCCATGGAAAACAATGAAACACTGCTCTTTGAGGCACCACAGATGAGCCTGGAGATAATCACAAAACAGGAGGTAAGTCGGAAAGCAAAAGACCTATATCCTATGATATCACTTATAGGCGTTATCTAATAACTGACGCAAACGAACATATTTCCAGAGAGAAAGACGCTCACAAGCTTACAAAACAAACTATGCTCATCTAAAGGGAGAGGTGGGAGGAGTGGATACATTAAGATAAGTGTTACTATACGGATACAAATTCGTATTCGATACATACATCAAAAAGACCGACCATATAGCAAGGGAGGTCTACGGAACCCTCTGTAATATTTTACACGGGAAGAGGATCTGTACAGGAATAGACATATAAAATGTACAAATGAACCAGATTGTGGACACCTAGGACAAACAATATTCTAATCTTTACCCCGACTTAAACAATTTAAAAAAAACAAGAAGAAGTAATGAGACAAAAACTTACGGGGGATTCTCCTGGCACGTGCCATTCTAATTTACAACCTAGGAACACGACTTCCAGAAAGGCTCTGCTGCCCTACTACCCAGATTTGGGAATGGAGAAATGCTGCCTCCTGTGGCCGTTTCCCATAACAGCAGCTTTAAACCCATTGCTAAAGGTCCCTAAGTATTCACCAAACTTGCAGTTCTGTAAATGACACCTGCCCTCCCCAAAAAAAAACCGGGGGTCGAAAATCGACCCCAAAATTCAAAAGAGCGCAACCTTCCAAGAAGACAATTTCAGGAGGTATACTGTACTCACACTTTTTTCTTTTCTTTTTTCTAACAGAAAAGAAAAAGGCCTGGAAAAATGGTGAATTTTAGGCATTTTTAAAGGCATGCAAACCGAAGTTCCCAAAACCTATCAGCCCACAGCAGTCAGAATGGCCGTTAGCAAAAATGCTGCAAACAATAAATGCTGACGGGATTGTGGAGAAATGCGTACCCTCGGTTCTAAGGGGGACGTGGTACTAGCCACTAATGAAAAGAAAATGGAGGTGCTTTGAAACGGGGAACATTGAGCTACCAGTCAATCAATCACACCCACTGCTGGGCCTATCCCCTGAGAAAACGAGAATCAAAAAGTCACAGGCTGGCAATCCTGCACGCCAGCAATATTTACCACAGCCAGCACTTGGAAGCAACGAAAATGTCCATCAACAGAGGAATGCACCAAGAAGACGTGGTCCATGTACACGATGGAATACTACTCCCATAAAAAATGTACATTAAAATTTAAAAACAAACAAACAAAAGTAAGGAGACATCAGCTTTTGAGGGTTTATCTGGGCACATTCCACTCTAATTTATAAGCGAGGAACACCACTGGTCGGGAGGTCTGTTTCCCTAGTTACCAGAGCGGGGAACGTAGAAAGGATGCCGCCCTCTGGCCGTTACCTGCAAGAGCAGCTTTAAAGCCTGTGCTAATGGGCACTTCATATGAACAAGTACTGCAGAGCTGTAAGTGACACCTGCCCTCAAAATGTCTTGAGGGGGCTAATGGCCAAAACATTTCAAAATGTGACACATACTTTAAGAAAACACTTTGAAGAACTAAGCTGTAATCACAGTTTTGAAAAAAAAAAAGGACATGCCTTAAAGCTCAATTTCAACGGATTATGAGACACAAGCAAACTCAACCACAAAGCGGTATCAGCACACACCAGTCAGAATAACCATCAGCAAGACAACTATAAACAATAAATGCTGAAGGAGTTGTGGAGAAAGGCATACCCTCAACTTTAAGAGGGACGTAACCTGGAAAGAGCCCCTAATGAGAACAGAATGGAGGGGTCTTTAAAAGGTAAACAGTGAGCTCCCATATTATGCAGCAGGCCCATTCCTGGACCTATAACCTAAGAAGACAGAATCGGAAAGACACAGGCAGGCAAATCTGCATTGCACAGTATTATCATAGCCAAGATATGGAAGGAACCAAAAAAGTCCACCAACAGATGGGTGGACCAGGAAGAACTTCTACATTTCGAGATGGAATTTCAGCTAGCGAAAAAATGCAACAATGCCATTTGCAGCGCCGCAGATGAGTCTAGAAGGAATCACGCAACTTGTAGTAAGTGAGTAAGCGAAAGACACATATCCTATCATATCACTTACAGCTGTTACCTAAAAATTGATACCGATGAAGACATCTCCACAGAGAAAGGCAATCACAGATTCATTAAACAAACTTATGGTTCACCAAATGGAAAGGTGTGAGGATTGGATACATTCCGATAATGGGGTTAACAGAGATATACAAACACATGTGAAATATATAATCACCAAAGAGCTACGGAATACCAAGAAAAGACTACTCAACATTGTGTCATAACCTACGTGGGAAAAGGATCCGAAGAAGAATACATATATGGATATGTGTGAAAGAACCACATCTTGCACACCTAGAACAAACAAAACATTGTAATCAAATTTGCTGTGATAAAAAAATAAAGATTAAGTGAAAAGTACGAACAAGAAGTAATGAGCCATAAACTTAAAGGGCTTTTTCCTGGCACATTGCATTCTAATTTACAACCTACAACACCACTTCCCTTAAGGCTCTGTTGCCCTAGTAACCAGGTTTGGTAAAGGACAAATGCTGCCGCCTTGCGGCCGTTTCCCGCAAGAGCGGCTTTAAACCCACAGCTCATGGTCACTTCACAGTCACAAGGACTCGGGGCTGTAAAGGACACCTGCCCTCAAAAATCGTGCTGAGGTAGGGAATGGACAAAAAAATTCAAAACAGGCAAATCCTTCAAGAAGATAGTATGAGGAGGTAAGTTTTACTCACTCTCTCTACAGAAAAGGACAATGCATAAAAGCTCAAGCTCAGGAAGTATTAGACTCATGCAATCTAATCTACAAAACGGTTTCACCACACACCAGTCGACTGACCATCAGCAAAAGGTCTACAAACCGTAAATGCTGAAGGGGTTTTAGAGACCTGTGTACCCTCCACCTGCTGGTGAGATGTAAAGTGGTAACAGCCAATAATGAGAACAGAAAGGAGCTGCGTTTAAAAGTAAAAATGGAGGTACCATTCAATCCAGCAGGCGCACCACTGGGCCTCTCACCTGAGAAGACCCGAATCGAGAAGACACAGGCCGCAAAAGCTGCTGCACTGCAGCCTTATTCACAATAGCCAAGACAGTGAAGCGACCAAAATGTCCATCAACTGGTGAATGGATAGAGAAGAAGTGGTCCATGTACACGACGGAATATTAGCCATGGAAAACAATGAAACACTGCTCTTTGAGGCACCACAGATGAGCCTGGAGATAATCACAAAACAGGAGGTAAGTCGGAAAGCAAAAGACCTATATCCTATGATATCACTTATAGGCGTTATCTAATAACTGACGCAAACGAACATATTTCCAGAGAGAAAGACGCTCACAAGCTTACAAAACAAACTATGCTCATCTAAAGGGAGAGGTGGGAGGAGTGGATAAATTAAGATAAGTGTTACTATATGGATACAAATTCGTATTAGATACATACATCAAAAAGACCGACCATATAGCAAGGGAGGTCTACGGAACCCTCTGTAATATTTTACACGGGAAGAGGATCTGTACAGGAATAGACATATAAAATGTACAAATGAACCAGATTGTGGACACCTAGGACAAACAATATTCTAATCTTTACCCCGACTTAAACAATTTAAAAAAAACAAGAAGAAGTAATGAGACAAAAACTTACGGGGGATTCTCCTGGCACGTGCCATTCTAATTTACAACCTAGGAACACGACTTCCAGAAAGGCTCTGCTGCCCTACTACCCAGATTTGGGAATGGAGAAATGCTGCCTCCTGTGGCCGTTTCCCATAACAGCAGCTTTAAACCCATTGCTAAAGGTCCCTAAGTATTCACCAAACTTGCAGTTCTGTAAATGACACCTGCCCTCCCCAAAAAAAAACCGGGGGTCGAAAATCGACCCCAAAATTCAAAAGAGCGCAACCTTCCAAGAAGACAATTTCAGGAGGTATACTGTACTCACACTTTTTTCTTTTCTTTTTTCTAACAGAAAAGAAAAAGGCCTGGAAAAATGGTGAATTTTAGGCATTTTTAAAGGCATGCAAACCGAAGTTCCCAAAACCTATCAGCCCACAGCAGTCAGAATGGCCGTTAGCAAAAATGCTGCAAACAATAAATGCTGACGGGATTGTGGAGAAATGCGTACCCTCGGTTCTAAGGGGGACGTGGTACTAGCCACTAATGAAAAGAAAATGGAGGTGCTTTGAAACGGGGAACATTGAGCTACCAGTCAATCAATCACACCCACTGCTGGGCCTATCCCCTGAGAGAACGAGAATCAAAAAGTCACAGGCTGGCAATCCTGCACTCCAGCAATATTTACCACAGCCAGCACTTGGAAGCAACGAAAATGTCCATCAACAGAGGAATGCACCAAGAAGACGTGGTCCATGTACACGATGGAATACTACTCCCATAAAAAATGTACATTAAAATTTAAAAACAAACAAACAAAAGTAAGGAGACATCAGCTTTTGAGGGTTTATCTGGGCACATTCCACTCTAATTTATAAGCGAGGAACACCACTGGTCGGGAGGTCTGTTTCCCTAGTTACCAGAGCGGGGAACGTAGAAAGGATGCCGCCCTCTGGCCGTTACCTGCAAGAGCAGCTTTAAAGCCTGTGCTAATGGGCACTTCATATGAACAAGTACTGCAGAGCTGTAAGTGACACCTGCCCTCAAAATGTCTTGAGGGGGGTAATGGCCAAAACATTTCAAAATGTGACACATACTTTAAGAAAACACTTTGAAGAACTAAGCTGTAATCACAGTTTTGAAAAAAAAAGGACATGCCTTAAAGCTCAATTTCAACGGATTATGAGACACAAGCAAACTCAACCACAAAGCGGTATCAGCACACACCAGTCAGAATAACCATCAGCAAGACAACTATAAACAATAAATGCTGAAGGAGTTGTGGAGAAAGGCATACCCTCAACTTTAAGAGGGACGTAACCTGGAAAGAGCCCCTAATGAGAACAGAATGGAGGGGCCTTTAAAAGGTAAACAGTGAGCTCCCATATTATGCAGCAGGCCCATTCCTGGACCTATAACCTAAGAAGACAGAATCGGAAAGACACAGGCAGGCAAATCTGCATTGCACAGTATTATCATAGCCAAGATATGGAAGGAACCAAAAAAGTCCACCAACAGATGGGTGGACCAGGAAGAACTTCTACATTTCGAGATGGAATTTCAGCTAGCGAAAAAATGCAACAATGCCATTTGCAGCGCCGCAGATGAGTCTAGAAGGCATCACGCAACTTGTAGTAAGTGAGTAAGCGAAAGACACATATCCTATCATATCACTTACAGCTGTTACCTAAAAATTGATACCAATGAAGACATCTCCACAGAGAAAGGCAATCACAGATTCATTAAACAAACTTATGGTTCACCAAATGGAAAGGTGTGAGGATTGGATACATTCCGATAATGGGGTTAACAGAGATATACAAACACATGTGAAATATATAATCACCAAAGAGCTACGGAATACCAAGAAAAGACTACTCAACATTGTGTCATAACCTACGTGGGAAAAGGATCCGAAGAAGAATACATATATGGATATGTGTGAAAGAACCACATCTTGCACACCTAGAACAAACAAAACATTGTAATCAAATTTGCTGTGATAAAAAAATAAAGATTAAGTGAAAAGTACGAACAAGAAGTAATGAGCCATAAACTTAAAGGGCTTTTTCCTGGCACATTGCATTCTAATTTACAACCTACAACGCCACTTCCCTTAAGGCTCTGTTGCCCTAGTAACCAGGTTTGGTAAAGGAGAAATGCTGCCGCCTTGCGGCCGTTTCCCGCAAGAGCGGCTTTAAACCCACAGCTCATGGTCACTTCACAGTCACAAGGACTCGGGGCTGTAAAGGACACCTGCCCTCAAAAATCGTGCTGAGGTAGGGAATGGACAAAAAAATTCAAAACAGGCAAATCCTTCAAGAAGATAGTATGAGGAGGTAAGTTTTACTCACTCTCTCTACAGAAAAGGACAATGCATAAAAGCTCAAGCTCAGGAAGTATTAGACTCATGCAATCTAATCTACAAAACGGTTTCACCGCACACCAGTCGACTGACCATCAGCAAAAGGTCTACAAACCGTAAATGCTGAAGGGGTTTTAGAGACCTGTGTACCCTCCACCTGCTGGTGAGATGTAAAGTGGTAACAGCCAATAATGAGAACAGAAAGGAGCTGCGTTTAAAAGTAAAAATGGAGGTACCATTCAATCCAGCAGGCGCACCACTGGGCCTCTCACCTGAGAAGACCCGAATCGAGAAGACACAGGCCGCAAAAGCTGCTGCACTGCAGCCTTATTCACAATAGCCAAGACAGTGAAGCGACCAAAATGTCCATCAACTGGTGAATGGATAGAGAAGAAGTGGTCCATGTACACGACGGAATATTAGCCATGGAAAACAATGAAACACTGCTCTTTGAGGCACCACAGATGAGCCTGGAGATAATCACAAAACAGGAGGTAAGTCGGAAAGCAAAAGACCTATATCCTATGATATCACTTATAGGCGTTATCTAATAACTGACGCAAACGAACATATTTCCAGAGAGAAAGACGCTCACAAGCTTACAAAACAAACTATGCTCATCTAAAGGGAGAGGTGGGAGGAGTGGATAAATTAAGATAAGTGTTACTATACGGATACAAATTCGTATTAGATACATACATCAAAAAGACCGACCATATAGCAAGGGAGGTCTACGGAACCCTCTGTAATATTTTACACGGGAAGAGGATCTGTACAGGAATAGACATATAAAATGTACAAATGAACCAGATTGTGGACACCTAGGACAAACAATATTCTAATCTTTACCCCGACTTAAACAATTTAAAAAAAACAAGAAGAAGTAATGAGACAAAAACTTACGGGGGATTCTCCTGGCACGTGCCATTCTAATTTACAACCTAGGAACACGACTTCCAGAAAGGCTCTGCTGCCCTACTACCCAGATTTGGGAATGGAGAAATGCTGCCTCCTGTGGCCGTTTCCCATAACAGCAGCTTTAAACCCATTGCTAAAGGTCCCTAAGTATTCACCAAACTTGCAGTTCTGTAAATGACACCTGCCCTCCCCAAAAAAAAACCGGGGGTCGAAAATCGACCCCAAAATTCAAAAGAGCGCAACCTTCCAAGAAGACAATTTCAGGAGGTATACTGTACTCACACTTTTTTCTTTTCTTTTTTCTAACAGAAAAGAAAAAGGCCTGGAAAAATGGTGAATTTTAGGCATTTTTAAAGGCATGCAAACCGAAGTTCCCAAAACCTATCAGCCCACAGCAGTCAGAATGGCCGTTAGCAAAAATGCTGCAAACAATAAATGCTGACGGGATTGTGGAGAAATGTGTACCCTCGGTTCTAAGGGGGACGTGGTACTAGCCACTAATGAAAAGAAAATGGAGGTGCTTTGAAACGGGGAACATTGAGCTACCAGTCAATCAATCACACCCACTGCTGGGCCTATCCCCTGAGAAAACGAGAATCAAAAAGTCACAGGCTGGCAATCCTGCACTCCAGCAATATTTACCACAGCCAGCACTTGGAAGCAATGAAAATGTCCATCAACAGAGGAATGCACCAAGAAGACGTGGTCCATGTACACGATGGAATACTACTCCCATAAAAAATGTACATTAAAATTTAAAAACAAACAAACAAAAGTAAGGAGACATCAGCTTTTGAGGGTTTATCTGGGCACATTCCACTCTAATTTATAAGCGAGGAACACCACTGGTCGGGAGGTCTGTTTCCCTAGTTACCAGAGCGGGGAACGTAGAAAGGATGCCGCCCTCTGGCCGTTACCTGCAAGAGCAGCTTTAAAGCCTGTGCTAATGGGCACTTCATATGAACAAGTACTGCAGAGCTGTAAGTGACACCTGCCCTCAAAATGTCTTGAGGGGGGTAATGGCCAAAACATTTCAAAATGTGACACATACTTTAAGAAAACACTTTGAAGAACTAAGCTGTAATCACAGTTTTGAAAAAAAAAAGGACATGCCTTAAAGCTCAATTTCAACGGATTATGAGACACAAGCAAACTCAACCACAAAGCGGTATCAGCACACACCAGTCAGAATAACCATCAGCAAGACAACTATAAACAATAAATGCTGAAGGAGTTGTGGAGAAAGGCATACCCTCAACTTTAAGAGGGACGTAACCTGGAAAGAGCCCCTAATGAGAACAGAATGGAGGGGCCTTTAAAAGGTAAACAGTGAGCTCCCATATTATGCAGCAGGCCCATTCCTGGACCTATAACCTAAGAAGACAGAATCGGAAAGACACAGGCAGGCAAATCTGCATTGCACAGTATTATCATAGCCAAGATATGGAAGGAACCAAAAAAGTCCACCAACAGATGGGTGGACCAGGAAGAACTTCTACATTTCGAGATGGAATTTCAGCTAGCGAAAAAATGCAACAATGCCATTTGCAGCGCCGCAGATGAGTCTAGAAGGAATCACGCAACTTGTAGTCAGTGAGTAAGCGAAAGACACATATCCTATCATATCACTTACAGCTGTTACCTAAAAATTGATACCAATGAAGACATCTCCACAGAGAAAGGCAATCACAGATTCATTAAACAAACTTATGGTTCACCAAATGGAAAGGTGTGAGGATTGGATACATTCCGATAATGGGGTTAACAGAGATATACAAACACATGTGAAATATATAATCACCAAAGAGCTACGGAATACCAAGAAAAGACTACTCAACATTGTGTCATAACCTACGTGGGAAAAGGATCCGAAGAAGAATACATATATGGATATGTGTGAAAGAACCACATCTTGCACACCTAGAACAAACAAAACATTGTAATCAAATTTGCTGTGATAAAAAAATAAAGATTAAGTGAAAAGTACGAACAAGAAGTAATGAGCCATAAACTTAAAGGGCTTTTTCCTGGCACATTGCATTCTAATTTACAACCTACAACGCCACTTCCCTTAAGGCTCTGTTGCCCTAGTAACCAGGTTTGGTAAAGGAGAAATGCTGCCGCCTTGCGGCCGTTTCCCGCAAGAGCGGCTTTAAACCCACAGCTCATGGTCACTTCACAGTCACAAGGACTCGGGGCTGTAAAGGACACCTGCCCTCAAAAATCGTGCTGAGGTAGGGAATGGACAAAAAAATTCAAAACAGGCAAATCCTTCAAGAAGATAGTATGAGGAGGTAAGTTTTACTCACTCTCTCTACAGAAAAGGACAATGCATAAAAGCTCAAGCTCAGGAAGTATTAGACTCATGCAATCTAATCTACAAAACGGTTTCACCGCACACCAGTCGACTGACCATCAGCAAAAGGTCTACAAACCGTAAATGCTGAAGGGGTTTTAGAGACCTGTGTACCCTCCACCTGCTGGTGAGATGTAAAGTGGTAACAGCCAATAATGAGAACAGAAAGGAGCTGCGTTTAAAAGTAAAAATGGAGGTACCATTCAATCCAGCAGGCGCACCACTGGGCCTCTCACCTGAGAAGACCCGAATCGAGAAGACACAGGCCGCAAAAGCTGCTGCACTGCAGCCTTATTCACAATAGCCAAGACAGTGAAGCGACCAAAATGTCCATCAACTGGTGAATGGATAGAGAAGAAGTGGTCCATGTACACGACGGAATATTAGCCATGGAAAACAATGAAACACTGCTCTTTGAGGCACCACAGATGAGCCTGGAGATAATCACAAAACAGGAGGTAAGTCGGAAAGCAAAAGACCTATATCCTATGATATCACTTATAGGCGTTATCTAATAACTGACGCAAACGAACATATTTCCAGAGAGAAAGACGCTCACAAGCTTACAAAACAAACTATGCTCATCTAAAGGGAGAGGTGGGAGGAGTGGATAAATTAAGATAAGTGTTACTATACGGATACAAATTCGTATTAGATACATACATCAAAAAGACCGACCATATAGCAAGGGAGGTCTACGGAACCCTCTGTAATATTTTACACGGGAAGAGGATCTGTACAGGAATAGACATATAAAATGTACAAATGAACCAGATTGTGGACACCTAGGACAAACAATATTCTAATCTTTACCCCGACTTAAACAATTTAAAAAAAACAAGAAGAAGTAATGAGACAAAAACTTACGGGGGATTCTCCTGGCACGTGCCATTCTAATTTACAACCTAGGAACACGACTTCCAGAAAGGCTCTGCTGCCCTACTACCCAGATTTGGGAATGGAGAAATGCTGCCTCCTGTGGCCGTTTCCCATAACAGCAGCTTTAAACCCATTGCTAAAGGTCCCTAAGTATTCACCAAACTTGCAGTTCTGTAAATGACACCTGCCCTCCCCAAAAAAAAACCGGGGGTCGAAAATCGACCCAAAAATTCAAAAGAGCGCAACCTTCCAAGAAGACAATTTCAGGAGGTATACTGTACTCACACTTTTTTCTTTTCTTTTTTCTAACAGAAAAGAAAAAGGCCTGGAAAAATGGTGAATTGTAGGAATTTTTAAAGGCATGCAAACCGAAGTTCCCAAAACCTATCAGCCCACAGCAGTCAGAATGGCCGTTAGCAAAAATGCTGCAAACAATAAATGCTGACGGGATTGTGGAGAAATGCGTACCCTCGGTTCTAAGGGGGACGTGGTACTAGCCACTAATGAAAAGAAAATGGAGGTGCTTTGAAACGGGGAACATTGAGCTACCAGTCAATCAATCACACCCACTGCTGGGCCTATCCCCTGAGAGAACGAGAATCAAAAAGTCACAGGCTGGCAATCCTGCACTCCAGCAATATTTACCACAGCCAGCACTTGGAAGCAACGAAAATGTCCATCAACAGAGGAATGCACCAAGAAGACGTGGTCCATGTACACGATGGAATACTACTCCCATAAAAAATGTACATTAAAATTTAAAAACAAACAAACAAAAGTAAGGAGACATCAGCTTTTGAGGGTTTATCTGGGCACATTCCACTCTAATTTATAAGCGAGGAACACCACTGGTCGGGAGGTCTGTTTCCCTAGTTACCAGAGCGGGGAACGTAGAAAGGATGCCGCCCTCTGGCCGTTACCTGCAAGAGCAGCTTTAAAGCCTGTGCTAATGGGCACTTCATATGAACAAGTACTGCAGAGCTGTAAGTGACACCTGCCCTCAAAATGTCTTGAGGGGGGTAATGGCCAAAACATTTCAAAATGTGACACATACTTTAAGAAAACACTTTGAAGAACTAAGCTGTAATCACAGTTTTGAAAAAAAAAAGGACATGCCTTAAAGCTCAATTTCAACGGATTATGAGACACAAGCAAACTCAACCACAAAGCGGTATCAGCACACACCAGTCAGAATAACCATCAGCAAGACAACTATAAACAATAAATGCTGAAGGAGTTGTGGAGAAAGGCATACCCTCAACTTTAAGAGGGACGTAACCTGGAAAGAGCCCCTAATGAGAACAGAATGGAGGGGCCTTTAAAAGGTAAACAGTGAGCTCCCATATTATGCAGCAGGCCCATTCCTGGACCTATAACCTAAGAAGACAGAATCGGAAAGACACAGGCAGGCAAATCTGCATTGCACAGTATTATCATAGCCAAGATATGGAAGGAACCAAAAAAGTCCACCAACAGATGGGTGGACCAGGAAGAACTTCTACATTTCGAGATGGAATTTCAGCTAGCGAAAAAATGCAACAATGCCATTTGCAGCGCCGCAGATGAGTCTAGAAGGAATCACGCAACTTGTAGTAAGTGAGTAAGCGAAAGACACATATCCTATCATATCACTTACAGCTGTTACCTAAAAATTGATACCAATGAAGACATCTCCACAGAGAAAGGCAATCACAGATTCATTAAACAAACTTATGGTTCACCAAATGGAAAGGTGTGAGGATTGGATACATTCCGATAATGGGGTTAACAGAGATATACAAACACATGTGAAATATATAATCACCAAAGAGCTACGGAATACCAAGAAAAGACTACTCAACATTGTGTCATAACCTACGTGGGAAAAGGATCCGAAGAAGAATACATATATGGATATGTGTGAAAGAACCACATCTTGCACACCTAGAACAAACAAAACATTGTAATCAAATTTGCTGTGATAAAAAAATAAAGATTAAGTGAAAAGTACGAACAAGAAGTAATGAGCCATAAACTTAAAGGGCTTTTTCCTGGCACACTGCATTCTAATTTACAACCTACAACACCACTTCCCTTAAGGCTCTGTTGCCCTAGTAACCAGGTTTGGTAAAGGAGAAATGCTGCCGCCTTGCGGCCGTTTCCCGCAAGAGCGGCTTTAAACCCACAGCTCATGGTCACTTCACAGTCACAAGGACTCGGGGCTGTAAAGGACACCTGCCCTCAAAAATCGTGCTGAGGTAGGGAATGGACAAAAAAATTCAAAACAGGCAAATCCTTCAAGAAGATAGTATGAGGAGGTAAGTTTTACTCACTCTCTCTACAGAAAAGGACAATGCATAAAAGCTCAAGCTCAGGAAGTATTAGACTCATGCAATCTAATCTACAAAACGGTTTCAACGCACACCAGTCGACTGACCATCAGCAAAAGGTCTACAAACCGTAAATGCTGAAGGGGTTTTAGAGACCTGTGTACCCTCCACCTGCTGGGGAGATGTAAAGTGGTAACAGCCAATAATGAGAACAGAAAGGAGCTGCGTTTAAAAGTAAAAATGGAGGTACCATTCAATCCAGCAGGCGCACCACTGGGCCTCTCACCTGAGAAGACCCGAATCGAGAAGACACAGGCCGCAAAAGCTGCTGCACTGCAGCCTTATTCACAATAGCCAAGACAGTGAAGCGACCAAAATGTCCATCAACTGGTGAATGGATAGAGAAGAAGTGGTCCATGTACACGACGGAATATTAGCCATGGAAAACAATGAAACACTGCTCTTTGAGGCACCACAGATGAGCCTGGAGATAATCACAAAACAGGAGGTAAGTCGGAAAGCAAAAGACCTATATCCTATGATATCACTTATAGGCGTTATCTAATAACTGACGCAAACGAACATATTTCCAGAGAGAAAGACGCTCACAAGCTTACAAAACAAACTATGCTCATCTAAAGGGAGAGGTGGGAGGAGTGGATAAATTAAGATAAGTGTTACTATACGGATACAAATTCGTATTAGATACATACATCAAAAAGACCGACCATATAGCAAGGGAGGTCTACGGAACCCTCTGTAATATTTTACACGGGAAGAGGATCTGTACAGGAATAGACATATAAAATGTACAAATGAACCAGATTGTGGACACCTAGGACAAACAATATTCTAATCTTTACCCCGACTTAAACAATTTAAAAAAAACAAGAAGAAGTAATGAGACAAAAACTTACGGGGGATTCTCCTGGCACGTGCCATTCTAATTTACAACCTAGGAACACGACTTCCAGAAAGGCTCTGCTGCCCTACTACCCAGATTTGGGAATGGAGAAATGCTGCCTCCTGTGGCCGTTTCCCATAACAGCAGCTTTAAACCCATTGCTAAAGGTCCCTAAGTATTCACCAAACTTGCAGTTCTGTAAATGACACCTGCCCTCCCCAAAAAAAAACCGGGGGTCGAAAATCGACCCCAAAATTCAAAAGAGCGCAACCTTCCAAGAAGACAATTTCAGGAGGTATACTGTACTCACACTTTTTTCTTTTCTTTTTTCTAACAGAAAAGAAAAAGGCCTGGAAAAATGGTGAATTTTAGGAATTTTTAAAGGCACGCAAACCGAAGTTCCCAAAACCTATCAGCCCACAGCAGTCAGAATGGCCGTTAGCAAAAATGCTGCAAACAATAAATGCTGAAGGGATTGTGGAGAAATGCGTACCCTCGGTTCTAAGGGGGACGTGGTACTAGCCACTAATGAAAAGAAAATGGAGGTGCTTTGAAACGGGGAACATTGAGCTACCAGTCAATCAATCACACCCACTGCTGGGCCTATCCCCTGAGAAAACGAGAATCAAAAAGTCACAGGCTGGCAATCCTGCACTCCAGCAATATTTACCACAGCCAGCACTTGGAAGCAACGAAAATGTCCATCAACAGAGGAATGCACCAAGAAGACGTGGTCCATGTACACGATGGAATACTACTCCCATAAAAAATGTACATTAAAATTTAAAAACAAACAAACAAAAGTAAGGAGACATCAGCTTTTGAGGGTTTATCTGGGCACATTCCACTCTAATTTATAAGCGAGGAACACCACTGGTCGGGAGGTCTGTTTCCCTAGTTACCAGAGCGGGGAACGTAGAAAGGATGCCGCCCTCTGGCCGTTACCTGCAAGAGCAGCTTTAAAGCCTGTGCTAATGGGCACTTCATATGAACAAGTACTGCAGAGCTGTAAGTGACACCTGCCCTCAAAATGTCTTGAGGGGGGTAATGGCCAAAACATTTCAAAATGTGACACATACTTTAAGAAAACACTTTGAAGAACTAAGCTGTAATCACAGTTTTGAAAAAAAAAAGGACATGCCTTAAAGCTCAATTTCAACGGATTATGAGACACAAGCAAACTCAACCACAAAGCGGTATCAGCACACACCAGTCAGAATAACCATCAGCAAGACAACTATAAACAATAAATGCTGAAGGAGTTGTGGAGAAAGGCATACCCTCAACTTTAAGAGGGACGTAACCTGGAAAGAGCCCCTAATGAGAACAGAATGGAGGGGCCTTTAAAAGGTAAACAGTGAGCTCCCATATTATGCAGCAGGCCCATTCCTGGACCTATAACCTAAGAAGACAGAATCGGAAAGACACAGGCAGGCAAATCTGCATTGCACAGTATTATCATAGCCAAGATATGGAAGGAACCAAAAAAGTCCACCAACAGATGGGTGGACCAGGAAGAACTTCTACATTTCGAGATGGAATTTCAGCTAGCGAAAAAATGCAACAATGCCATTTGCAGCGCCGCAGATGAGTCTAGAAGGAATCACGCAACTTGTAGTAAGTGAGTAAGCGAAAGACACATATCCTATCATATCACTTACAGCTGTTACCTAAAAATTGATACCAATGAAGACATCTCCACAGAGAAAGGCAATCACAGATTCATTAAACAAACTTATGGTTCACCAAATGGAAAGGTGTGAGGATTGGATACATTCCGATAATGGGGTTAACAGAGATATACAAACACATGTGAAATATATAATCACCAAAGAGCTACGGAATACCAAGAAAAGACTACTCAACATTGTGTCATAACCTACGTGGGAAAAGGATCCGAAGAAGAATACATATATGGATATGTGTGAAAGAACCACATCTTGCACACCTAGAACAAACAAAACATTGTAATCAAATTTGCTGTGATAAAAAAATAAAGATTAAGTGAAAAGTACGAACAAGAAGTAATGAGCCATAAACTTAAAGGGCTTTTTCCTGGCACACTGCATTCTAATTTACAACCTACAACACCACTTCCCTTAAGGCTCTGTTGCCCTAGTAACCAGGTTTGGTAAAGGAGAAATGCTGCCGCCTTGCGGCCGTTTCCCGCAAGAGCGGCTTTAAACCCACAGCTCATGGTCACTTCACAGTCACAAGGACTCGGGGCTGTAAAGGACACCTGCCCTCAAAAATCGTGCTGAGGTAGGGAATGGACAAAAAAATTCAAAACAGGCAAATCCTTCAAGAAGATAGTATGAGGAGGTAAGTTTTACTCACTCTCTCTACAGAAAAGGACAATGCATAAAAGCTCAAGCTCAGGAAGTATTAGACTCATGCAATCTAATCTACAAAACGGTTTCACCGCACACCAGTCGACTGACCATCAGCAAAAGGTCTACAAACCGTAAATGCTGAAGGGGTTTTAGAGACCTGTGTACCCTCCACCTGCTGGTGAGATGTAAAGTGGTAACAGCCAATAATGAGAACAGAAAGGAGCTGCGTTTAAAAGTAAAAATGGAGGTACCATTCAATCCAGCAGGCGCACCACTGGGCCCCTCACCTGAGAAGACCCGAATCGAGAAGACACAGGCCGCAAAAGCTGCTGCACTGCAGCCTTATTCACAATAGCCAAGACAGTGAAGCGACCAAAATGTCCATCAACTGGTGAATGGATAGAGAAGAAGTGGTCCATGTACACGACGGAATATTAGCCATGGAAAACAATGAAACACTGCTCTTTGAGGCACCACAGATGAGCCTGGAGATAATCACAAAACAGGAGGTAAGTCGGAAAGCAAAAGACCTATATCCTATGATATCACTTATAGGCGTTATCTAATAACTGACGCAAACGAACATATTTCCAGAGAGAAAGACGCTCACAAGCTTACAAAACAAACTATGCTCATCTAAAGGGAGAGGTGGGAGGAGTGGATAAATTAAGATAAGTGTTACTATACGGATACAAATTCGTATTAGATACATACATCAAAAAGACCGACCATTTAGCAAGGGAGGTCTACGGAACCCTCTGTAATATTTTACACGGGAAGAGGATCTGTACAGGAATAGACATATAAAATGTACAAATGAACCAGATTGTGGACACCTAGGACAAACAATATTCTAATCTTTACCCCAACTTAAACAATTTAAAAAAAACAAGAAGAAGTAATGAGACAAAAACTTACGGGGGATTCTCCTGGCACGTGCCATTCTAATTTACAACCTAGGAACACGACTTCCAGAAAGGCTCTGCTGCCCTACTACCCAGATTTGGGAATGGAGAAATGCTGCCTCCTGTGGCCGTTTCCCATAACAGCAGCTTTAAACCCATTGCTAAAGGTCCCTAAGTATTCACCAAACTTGCAGTTCTGTAAATGACACCTGCCCTCCCCAAAAAAAAACCGGGGGTCGAAAATCGACCCCAAAATTCAAAAGAGCGCAACCTTCCAAGAAGACAATTTCAGGAGGTATACTGTACTCACACTTTTTTCTTTTCTTTTTTCTAACAGAAAAGAAAAAGGCCTGGAAAAATGGTGAATTTTAGGAATTTTTAAAGGCACGCAAACCGAAGTTCCCAAAACCTATCAGCCCACAGCAGTCAGAATGGCCGTTAGCAAAAATGCTGCAAACAATAAATGCTGAAGGGATTGTGGAGAAATGCGTACCCTCGGTTCTAAGGGGGACGTGGTACTAGCCACTAATGAAAAGAAAATGGAGGTGCTTTGAAACGGGGAACATTGAGCTACCAGTCAATCAATCACACCCACTGCTGGGCCTATCCCCTGAGAAAACGAGAATCAAAAAGTCACAGGCTGGCAATCCTGCACTCCAGCAATATTTACCACAGCCAGCACTTGGAAGCAACGAAAATGTCCATCAACAGAGGAATGCACCAAGAAGACGTGGTCCATGTACACGATGGAATACTACTCCCATAAAAAATGTACATTAAAATTTAAAAACAAACAAACAAAAGTAAGGAGACATCAGCTTTTGAGGGTTTATCTGGGCACATTCCACTCTAATTTATAAGCGAGGAACACCACTGGTCGGGAGGTCTGTTTCCCTAGTTACCAGAGCGGGGAACGTAGAAAGGATGCCGCCCTCTGGCCGTTACCTGCAAGAGCAGCTTTAAAGCCTGTGCTAATGGGCACTTCATATGAACAAGTACTGCAGAGCTGTAAGTGACACCTGCCCTCAAAATGTCTTGAGGGGGGTAATGGCCAAAACATTTCAAAATGTGACACATACTTTAAGAAAACACTTTGAAGAACTAAGCTGTAATCACAGTTTTGAAAAAAAAAAGGACATGCCTTAAAGCTCAATTTCAACGGATTATGAGACACAAGCAAACTCAACCACAAAGCGGTATCAGCACACACCAGTCAGAATAACCATCAGCAAGACAACTATAAACAATAAATGCTGAAGGAGTTGTGGAGAAAGGCATACCCTCAACTTTAAGAGGGACGTAACCTGGAAAGAGCCCCTAATGAGAACAGAATGGAGGGGCCTTTAAAAGGTAAACAGTGAGCTCCCATATTATGCAGCAGGCCCATTCCTGGACCTATAACCTAAGAAGACAGAATCGGAAAGACACAGGCAGGCAAATCTGCATTGCACAGTATTATCATAGCCAAGATATGGAAGGAACCAAAAAAGTCCACCAACAGATGGGTGGACCAGGAAGAACTTCTACATTTCGAGATGGAATTTCAGCTAGCGAAAAAATGCAACAATGCCATTTGCAGCGCCGCAGATGAGTCTAGAAGGAATCACGCAACTTGTAGTAAGTGAGTAAGCGAAAGACACATATCCTATCATATCACTTACAGCTGTTACCTAAAAATTGATACCAATGAAGACATCTCCACAGAGAAAGGCAATCACAGATTCATTAAACAAACTTATGGTTCACCAAATGGAAAGGTGTGAGGATTGGATACATTCCGATAATGGGGTTAACAGAGATATACAAACACATGTGAAATATATAATCACCAAAGAGCTACGGAATACCAAGAAAAGACTACTCAACATTGTGTCATAACCTACGTGGGAAAAGGATCCGAAGAAGAATACATATATGGATATGTGTGAAAGAACCACATCTTGCACACCTAGAACAAACAAAACATTGTAATCAAATTTGCTGTGATAAAAAAATAAAGATTAAGTGAAAAGTACGAACAAGAAGTAATGAGCCATAAACTTAAAGGGCTTTTTCCTGGCACACTGCATTCTAATTTACAACCTACAACACCACTTCCCTTAAGGCTCTGTTGCCCTAGTAACCAGGTTTGGTAAAGGAGAAATGCTGCCGCCTTGCGGCCGTTTCCCGCAAGAGCGGCTTTAAACCCACAGCTCATGGTCACTTCACAGTCACAAGGACTCGGGGCTGTAAAGGACACCTGCCCTCAAAAATCGTGCTGAGGTAGGGAATGGACAAAAAAATTCAAAACAGGCAAATCCTTCAAGAAGATAGTATGAGGAGGTAAGTTTTACTCACTCTCTCTACAGAAAAGGACAATGCATAAAAGCTCAAGCTCAGGAAGTATTAGACTCATGCAATCTAATCTACAAAACGGTTTCACCGCACACCAGTCGACTGACCATCAGCAAAAGGTCTACAAACCGTAAATGCTGAAGGGGTTTTAGAGACCTGTGTACCCTCCACCTGCTGGTGAGATGTAAAGTGGTAACAGCCAATAATGAGAACAGAAAGGAGCTGCGTTTAAAAGTAAAAATGGAGGTACCATTCAATCCAGCAGGCGCACCACTGGGCCCCTCACCTGAGAAGACCCGAATCGAGAAGACACAGGCCGCAAAAGCTGCTGCACTGCAGCCTTATTCACAATAGCCAAGACAGTGAAGCGACCAAAATGTCCATCAACTGGTGAATGGATAGAGAAGAAGTGGTCCATGTACACGACGGAATATTAGCCATGGAAAACAATGAAACACTGCTCTTTGAGGCACCACAGATGAGCCTGGAGATAATCACAAAACAGGAGGTAAGTCGGAAAGCAAAAGACCTATATCCTATGATATCACTTATAGGCGTTATCTAATAACTGACGCAAACGAACATATTTCCAGAGAGAAAGACGCTCACAAGCTTACAAAACAAACTATGCTCATCTAAAGGGAGAGGTGGGAGGAGTGGATAAATTAAGATAAGTGTTACTATACGGATACAAATTCGTATTAGATACATACATCAAAAAGACCGACCATTTAGCAAGGGAGGTCTACGGAACCCTCTGTAATATTTTACACGGGAAGAGGATCTGTACAGGAATAGACATATAAAATGTACAAATGAACCAGATTGTGGACACCTAGGACAAACAATATTCTAATCTTTACCCCAACTTAAACAATTTAAAAAAAACAAGAAGAAGTAATGAGACAAAAACTTACGGGGGATTCTCCTGGCACGTGCCATTCTAATTTACAACCTAGGAACACGACTTCCAGAAAGGCTCTGCTGCCCTACTACCCAGATTTGGGAATGGAGAAATGCTGCCTCCTGTGGCCGTTTCCCATAACAGCAGCTTTAAACCCATTGCTAAAGGTCCCTAAGTATTCACCAAACTTGCAGTTCTGTAAATGACACCTGCCCTCCCCCAAAAAAAACCGGGGGTCGAAAATCGACCCAAAAATTCAAAAGAGCGCAACCTTCCAAGAAGACAATTTCAGGAGGTATACTGTACTCACACTTTTTTCTTTTCTTTTTTCTAACAGAAAAGAAAAAGGCCTGGAAAAATGGTGAATTTTAGGCATTTTTAAAGGCATGCAAACCGAAGTTCCCAAAACCTATCAGCCCACAGCAGTCAGAATGGCCGTTAGCAAAAATGCTGCAAACAATAAATGCTGAAGGGATTGTGGAGAAATGCGTACCCTCGGTTCTAAGGGGGACGTGGTACTAGCCACTAATGAAAAGAAAATGGAGGTGCTTTGAAACGGGGAACATTGAGCTACCAGTCAATCAATCACACCCACTGCTGGGCCTATCCCCTGAGAAAACGAGAATCAAAAAGTCACAGGCTGGCAATCCTGCACTCCAGCAATATTTACCACAGCCAGCACTTGGAAGCAACGAAAATGTCCATCAACAGAGGAATGCACCAAGAAGACGTGGTCCATGTACACGATGGAATACTACTCCCATAAAAAATGTACATTAAAATTTAAAAACAAACAAACAAAAGTAAGGAGACATCAGCTTTTGAGGGTTTATCTGGGCACATTCCACTCTAATTTATAAGCGAGGAACACCACTGGTCGGGAGGTCTGTTTCCCTAGTTACCAGAGCGGGGAACGTAGAAAGGATGCCGCCCTCTGGCCGTTACCTGCAAGAGCAGCTTTAAAGCCTGTGCTAATGGGCACTTCATATGAACAAGTACTGCAGAGCTGTAAGTGACACCTGCCCTCAAAATGTCTTGAGGGGGCTAATGGCCAAAACATTTCAAAATGTGACACATACTTTAAGAAAACACTTTGAAGAACTAAGCTGTAATCACAGTTTTGAAAAAAAAAAGGACATGCCTTAAAGCTCAATTTCAACGGATTATGAGACACAAGCAAACTCAACCACAAAGTGGTATCAGCACACACCAGTCAGAATAACCATCAGCAAGACAACTATAAACAATAAATGCTGAAGGAGTTGTGGAGAAAGGCATACCCTCAACTTTAAGAGGGACGTAACCTGGAAAGAGCCCCTAATGAGAACAGAATGGAGGGGCCTTTAAAAGGTAAACAGTGAGCTCCCATATTATGCAGCAGGCCCATTCCTGGACCTATAACCTAAGAAGACAGAATCGGAAAGACACAGGCAGGCAAATCTGCATTGCACAGTATTATCATAGCCAAGATATGGAAGGAACCAAAAAAGTCCACCAACAGATGGGTGGACCAGGAAGAACTTCTACATTTCGAGATAGAATTTCAGCTAGCGAAAAAATGCAACAATGCCATTTGCAGCGCCGCAGATGAGTCTAGAAGGAATCACGCAACTTGTAGTAAGTGAGTAAGCGAAAGACACATATCCTATCATATCACTTACAGCTGTTACCTAAAAATTGATACCAATGAAGACATCTCCATAGAGAAAGGCAATCACAGATTCATTAAACAAACTTATGGTTCACCAAATGGAAAGGTGTGAGGATTGGATACATTCCGATAATGGGGTTAACAGAGATATACAAACACATGTGAAATATATAATCACCAAAGAGCTACGGAATACCAAGAAAAGACTACTCAACATTGTGTCATAACCTACGTGGGAAAAGGATCCGAAGAAGAATACATATATGGATATGTGTGAAAGAACCACATCTTGCACACCTAGAACAAACAAAACATTGTAATCAAATTTGCTGTGATAAAAAAATAAAGATTAAGTGAAAAGTACGAACAAGAAGTAATGAGCCATAAACTTAAAGGGCTTTTTCCTGGCACACTGCATTCTAATTTACAACCTACAACACCACTTCCCTTAAGGCTCTGTTGCCCTAGTAACCAGGTTTGGTAAAGGAGAAATGCTGCCGCCTTGCGGCCGTTTCCCGCAAGAGCGGCTTTAAACCCACAGCTCATGGTCACTTCACAGTCACAAGGACTCGGGGCTGTAAAGGACACCTGCCCTCAAAAATCGTGCTGAGGTAGGGAATGGACAAAAAAATTCAAAACAGGCAAATCCTTCAAGAAGATAGTATGAGGAGGTAAGTTTTACTCACTCTCTCTACAGAAAAGGACAATGCATAAAAGCTCAAGCTCAGGAAGTATTAGACTCATGCAATCTAATCTACAAAACGGTTTCAACGCACACCAGTCGACTGACCATCAGCAAAAGGTCTACAAACCGTAAATGCTGAAGGGGTTTTAGAGACCTGTGTACCCTCCACCTGCTGGGGAGATGTAAAGTGGTAACAGCCAATAATGAGAACAGAAAGGAGCTGCGTTTAAAAGTAAAAATGGAGGTACCATTCAATCCAGCAGGCGCACCACTGGGCCTCTCACCTGAGAAGACCCGAATCGAGAAGACACAGGCCGCAAAAGCTGCTGCACTGCAGCCTTATTCACAATAGCCAAGACAGTGAAGCGACCAAAATGTCCATCAACTGGTGAATGGATAGAGAAGAAGTGGTCCATGTACACGACGGAATATTAGCCATGGAAAACAATGAAACACTGCTCTTTGAGGCACCACAGATGAGCCTGGAGATAATCACAAAACAGGAGGTAAGTCGGAAAGCAAAAGACCTATATCCTATGATATCACTTATAGGCGTTATCTAATAACTGACGCAAACGAACATATTTCCAGAGAGAAAGACGCTCACAAGCTTACAAAACAAACTATGCTCATCTAAAGGGAGAGGTGGGAGGAGTGGATAAATTAAGATAAGTGTTACTATACGGATACAAATTCGTATTAGATACATACATCAAAAAGACCGACCATATAGCAAGGGAGGTCTACGGAACCCTCTGTAATATTTTACACGGGAAGAGGATCTGTACAGGAATAGACATATAAAATGTACAAATGAACCAGATTGTGGACACCTAGGACAAACAATATTCTAATCTTTACCCCGACTTAAACAATTTAAAAAAAACAAGAAGAAGTAATGAGACAAAAACTTACGGGGGATTCTCCTGGCACGTGCCATTCTAATTTACAACCTAGGAACACGACTTCCAGGAAGGCTCTGCTGCCCTACTACCCAGATTTGGGAATGGAGAAATGCTGCCTCCTGTGGCCGTTTCCCATAACAGCAGCTTTAAACCCATTGCTAAAGGTCCCTAAGTATTCACCAAACTTGCAGTTCTGTAAATGACACCTGCCCTCCCCCAAAAAAAATCGGGGGGCGAAAATCGACCCAAAAATTCAAAAGAGCGCAACCTTCCAAGAAGACAATTTCAGGAGGTATACTGTACTCACACTTTTTTCTTTTCTTTTTTCTAACAGAAAAGAAAAAGGCCTGGAAAAATGGTGAATTTTAGGCATTTTTAAAGGCATGCAAACCGAAGTTCCCAAAACCTATCAGCCCACAGCAGTCAGAATGGCCGTTAGCAAAAATGCTGCAAACAATAAATGCTGAAGGGATTGTGGAGAAATGCGTACCCTCGGTTCTAAGGGGGACGTGGTACTAGCCACTAATGAAAAGAAAATGGAGGTGCTTTGAAACGGGGAACATTGAGCTACCAGTCAATCAATCACACCCACTGCTGGGCCTATCCCCTGAGAAAACGAGAATCAAAAAGTCACAGGCTGGCAATCCTGCACTCCAGCAATATTTACCACAGCCAGCACTTGGAAGCAACGAAAATGTCCATCAACAGAGGAATGCACCAAGAAGACGTGGTCCATGTACACGATGGAATACTACTCCCATAAAAAATGTACATTAAAATTTAAAAACAAACAAACAAAAGTAAGGAGACATCAGCTTTTGAGGGTTTATCTGGGCACATTCCACTCTAATTTATAAGCGAGGAACACCACTGGTCGGGAGGTCTGTTTCCCTAGTTACCAGAGCGGGGAACGTAGAAAGGATGCCGCCCTCTGGCCGTTACCTGCAAGAGCAGCTTTAAAGCCTGTGCTAATGGGCACTTCATATGAACAAGTACTGCAGAGCTGTAAGTGACACCTGCCGTCAAAATGTCTTGAGGGGGGTAATGGCCAAAACATTTCAAAATGTGACACATACTTTAAGAAAACACTTTGAAGAACTAAGCTGTAATCACAGTTTTGAAAAAAAAAAGGACATGCCTTAAAGCTCAATTTCAACGGATTATGAGACACAAGCAAACTCAACCACAAAGTGGTATCAGCACACACCAGTCAGAATAACCATCAGCAAGACAACTATAAACAATAAATGCTGAAGGAGTTGTGGAGAAAGGCATACCCTCAACTTTAAGAGGGACGTAACCTGGAAAGAGCCCCTAATGAGAACAGAATGGAGGGGCCTTTAAAAGGTAAACAGTGAGCTCCCATATTATGCAGCAGGCCCATTCCTGGACCTATAACCTAAGAAGACAGAATCGGAAAGACACAGGCAGGCAAATCTGCATTGCACAGTATTATCATAGCCAAGATATGGAAGGAACCAAAAAAGTCCACCAACAGATGGGTGGACCAGGAAGAACTTCTACATTTCGAGATGGAATTTCAGCTAGCGAAAAAATGCAACAATGCCATTTGCAGCGCCGCAGATGAGTCTAGAAGGAATCACGCAACTTGTAGTAAGTGAGTAAGCGAAAGACACATATCCTATCATATCACTTACAGCTGTTACCTAAAAATTGATACCAATGAAGACATCTCCATAGAGAAAGGCAATCACAGATTCATTAAACAAACTTATGGTTCACCAAATGGAAAGGTGTGAGGATTGGATACATTCCGATAATGGGGTTAACAGAGATATGCAAACACATGTGAAATATATAATCACCAAAGAGCTACGGAATACCAAGAAAAGACTACTCAACATTGTGTCATAACCTACGTGGGAAAAGGATCCGAAGAAGAATACATATATGGATATGTGTGAAAGAACCACATCTTGCACACCTAGAACAAACAAAACATTGTAATCAAATTTGCTGTGATAAAAAAATAAAGATTAAGTGAAAAGTACGAACAAGAAGTAATGAGCCATAAACTTAAAGGGCTTTTTCCTGGCACACTGCATTCTAATTTACAACCTACAACACCACTTCCCTTAAGGCTCTGTTGCCCTAGTAACCAGGTTTGGTAAAGGAGAAATGCTGCCGCCTTGCGGCCGTTTCCCGCAAGAGCGGCTTTAAACCCACAGCTCATGGTCACTTCACAGTCACAAGGACTCGGGGCTGTAAAGGACACCTGCCCTCAAAAATCGTGCTGAGGTAGGGAATGGACAAAAAAATTCAAAACAGGCAAATCCTTCAAGAAGATAGTATGAGGAGGTAAGTTTTACTCACTCTCTCTACAGAAAAGGACAATGCATAAAAGCTCAAGCTCAGGAAGTATTAGACTCATGCAATCTAATCTACAAAACGGTTTCAACGCACACCAGTCGACTGACCATCAGCAAAAGGTCTACAAACCGTAAATGCTGAAGGGGTTTTAGAGACCTGTGTACCCTCCACCTGCTGGGGAGATGTAAAGTGGTAACAGCCAATAATGAGAACAGAAAGGAGCTGCGTTTAAAAGTAAAAATGGAGGTACCATTCAATCCAGCAGGCGCACCACTGGGCCTCTCACCTGAGAAGACCCGAATCGAGAAGACACAGGCCGCAAAAGCTGCTGCACTGCAGCCTTATTCACAATAGCCAAGACAGTGAAGCGACCAAAATGTCCATCAACTGGTGAATGGATAGAGAAGAAGTGGTCCATGTACACGACGGAATATTAGCCATGGAAAACAATGAAACACTGCTCTTTGAGGCACCACAGATGAGCCTGGAGATAATCACAAAACAGGAGGTAAGTCGGAAAGCAAAAGACCTATATCCTATGATATCACTTATAGGCGTTATCTAATAACTGACGCAAACGAACATATTTCCAGAGAGAAAGACGCTCACAAGCTTACAAAACAAACTATGCTCATCTAAAGGGAGAGGTGGGAGGAGTGGATAAATTAAGATAAGTGTTACTATACGGATACAAATTCGTATTAGATACATACATCAAAAAGACCGACCATATAGCAAGGGAGGTCTACGGAACCCTCTGTAATATTTTACACGGGAAGAGGATCTGTACAGGAATAGACATATAAAATGTACAAATGAACCAGATTGTGGACACCTAGGACAAACAATATTCTAATCTTTACCCCGACTTAAACAATTTAAAAAAAACAAGAAGAAGTAATGAGACAAAAACTTACGGGGGATTCTCCTGGCACGTGCCATTCTAATTTACAACCTAGGAACACGACTTCCAGAAAGGCTCTGCTGCCCTACTACCCAGATTTGGGAATGGAGAAATGCTGCCTCCTGTGGCCATTTCCCATAACAGCAGCTTTAAACCCATTGCTAAAGGTCCCTAAGTATTCACCAAACTTGCAGTTCTGTAAATGACACCTGCCCTCCCCCAAAAAAAACCGGGGGTCGAAAATCGACCCAAAAATTCAAAAGAGCGCAACCTTCCAAGAAGACAATTTCAGGAGGTATACTGTACTCACACTTTTTTCTTTTCTTTTTTCTAACAGAAAAGAAAAAGGCCTGGAAAAATGGTGAATTTTAGGAATTTTTAAAGGCACGCAAACCGAAGTTCCCAAAACCTATCAGCCCACAGCAGTCAGAATGGCCGTTAGCAAAAATGCTGCAAACAATAAATGCTGAAGGGATTGTGGAGAAATGCGTACCCTCGGTTCTAAGGGGGACGTGGTACTAGCCACTAATGAAAAGAAAATGGAGGTGCTTTGAAACGGGGAACATTGAGCTACCAGTCAATCAATCACACCCACTGCTGGGCCTATCCCCTGAGAAAACGAGAATCAAAAAGTCACAGGCTGGCAATCCTGCACTCCAGCAATATTTACCACAGCCAGCACTTGGAAGCAACGAAAATGTCCATCAACAGAGGAATGCACCAAGAAGACGTGGTCCATGTACACGATGGAATACTACTCCCATAAAAAATGTACATTAAAATTTAAAAACAAACAAACAAAAGTAAGGAGACATCAGCTTTTGAGGGTTTATCTGGGCACATTCCACTCTAATTTATAAGCGAGGAACACCACTGGTCGGGAGGTCTGTTTCCCTAGTTACCAGAGCGGGGAACGTAGAAAGGATGCCGCCCTCTGGCCGTTACCTGCAAGAGCAGCTTTAAAGCCTGTGCTAATGGGCACTTCATATGAACAAGTACTGCAGAGCTGTAAGTGACACCTGCCCTCAAAATGTCTTGAGGGGGGTAATGGCCAAAACATTTCAAAATGTGACACATACTTTAAGAAAACACTTTGAAGAACTAAGCTGTAATCACAGTTTTGAAAAAAAAAAGGACATGCCTTAAAGCTCAATTTCAACGGATTATGAGACACAAGCAAACTCAACCACAAAGCGGTATCAGCACACACCAGTCAGAATAACCATCAGCAAGACAACTATAAACAATAAATGCTGAAGGAGTTGTGGAGAAAGGCATACCCTCAACTTTAAGAGGGACGTAACCTGGAAAGAGCCCCTAATGAGAACAGAATGGAGGGGCCTTTAAAAGGTAAACAGTGAGCTCCCATATTATGCAGCAGGCCCATTCCTGGACCTATAACCTAAGAAGACAGAATCGGAAAGACACAGGCAGGCAAATCTGCATTGCACAGTATTATCATAGCCAAGATATGGAAGGAACCAAAAAAGTCCACCAACAGATGGGTGGACCAGGAAGAACTTCTACATTTCGAGATGGAATTTCAGCTAGCGAAAAAATGCAACAATGCCATTTGCAGCGCCGCAGATGAGTCTAGAAGGAATCACGCAACTTGTAGTAAGTGAGTAAGCGAAAGACACATATCCTATCATATCACTTACAGCTGTTACCTAAAAATTGATACCAATGAAGACATCTCCACAGAGAAAGGCAATCACAGATTCATTAAACAAACTTATGGTTCACCAAATGGAAAGGTGTGAGGATTGGATACATTCCGATAATGGGGTTAACAGAGATATACAAACACATGTGAAATATATAATCACCAAAGAGCTACGGAATACCAAGAAAAGACTACTCAACATTGTGTCATAACCTACGTGGGAAAAGGATCCGAAGAAGAATACATATATGGATATGTGTGAAAGAACCACATCTTGCACACCTAGAACAAACAAAACATTGTAATCAAATTTGCTGTGATAAAAAAATAAAGATTAAGTGAAAAGTACGAACAAGAAGTAATGAGCCATAAACTTAAAGGGCTTTTTCCTGGCACACTGCATTCTAATTTACAACCTACAACACCACTTCCCTTAAGGCTCTGTTGCCCTAGTAACCAGGTTTGGTAAAGGAGAAATGCTGCCGCCTTGCGGCCGTTTCCCGCAAGAGCGGCTTTAAACCCACAGCTCATGGTCACTTCACAGTCACAAGGACTCGGGGCTGTAAAGGACACCTGCCCTCAAAAATCGTGCTGAGGTAGGGAATGGACAAAAAAATTCAAAACAGGCAAATCCTTCAAGAAGATAGTATGAGGAGGTAAGTTTTACTCACTCTCTCTACAGAAAAGGACAATGCATAAAAGCTCAAGCTCAGGAAGTATTAGACTCATGCAATCTAATCTACAAAACGGTTTCACCGCACACCAGTCGACTGACCATCAGCAAAAGGTCTACAAACCGTAAATGCTGAAGGGGTTTTAGAGACCTGTGTACCCTCCACCTGCTGGTGAGATGTAAAGTGGTAACAGCCAATAATGAGAACAGAAAGGAGCTGCGTTTAAAAGTAAAAATGGAGGTACCATTCAATCCAGCAGGCGCACCACTGGGCCTCTCACCTGAGAAGACCCGAATCGAGAAGACACAGGCCGCAAAAGCTGCTGCACTGCAGCCTTATTCACAATAGCCAAGACAGTGAAGCGACCAAAATGTCCATCAACTGGTGAATGGATAGAGAAGAAGTGGTCCATGTACACGACGGAATATTAGCCATGGAAAACAATGAAACACTGCTCTTTGAGGCACCACAGATGAGCCTGGAGATAATCACAAAACAGGAGGTAAGTCGGAAAGCAAAAGACCTATATCCTATGATATCACTTATAGGCGTTATCTAATAACTGACGCAAACGAACATATTTCCAGAGAGAAAGACGCTCACAAGCTTACAAAACAAACTATGCTCATCTAAAGGGAGAGGTGGGAGGAGTGGATAAATTAAGATAAGTGTTACTATACGGATACAAATTCGTATTAGATACATACATCAAAAAGACCGACCATTTAGCAAGGGAGGTCTACGGAACCCTCTGTAATATTTTACACGGGAAGAGGATCTGTACAGGAATAGACATATAAAATGTACAAATGAACCAGATTGTGGACACCTAGGACAAACAATATTCTAATCTTTACCCCGACTTAAACAATTTAAAAAAAACAAGAAGAAGTAATGAGACAAAAACTTACGGGGGATTCTCCTGGCACGTGCCATTCTAATTTACAACCTAGGAACACGACTTCCAGAAAGGCTCTGCTGCCCTACTACCCAGATTTGGGAATGGAGAAATGCTGCCTCCTGTGGCCGTTTCCCATAACAGCAGCTTTAAACCCATTGCTAAAGGTCCCTAAGTATTCACCAAACTTGCAGTTCTGTAAATGACACCTGCCCTCCCCCAAAAAAAACCGGGGGTCGAAAATCGACCCAAAAATTCAAAAGAGCGCAACCTTCCAAGAAGACAATTTCAGGAGGTATACTGTACTCACACTTTTTTCTTTTCTTTTTTCTAACAGAAAAGAAAAAGGCCTGGAAAAATGGTGAATTTTAGGCATTTTTAAAGGCATGCAAACCGAAGTTCCCAAAACCTATCAGCCCACAGCAGTCAGAATGGCCGTTAGCAAAAATGCTGCAAACAATAAATGCTGAAGGGATTGTGGAGAAATGCGTACCCTCGGTTCTAAGGGGGACGTGGTACTAGCCACTAATGAAAAGAAAATGGAGGTGCTTTGAAACGGGGAACATTGAGCTACCAGTCAATCAATCACACCCACTGCTGGGCCTATCCCCTGAGAAAACGAGAATCAAAAAGTCACAGGCTGGCAATCCTGCACTCCAGCAATATTTACCACAGCCAGCACTTGGAAGCAACGAAAATGTCCATCAACAGAGGAATGCACCAAGAAGACGTGGTCCATGTACACGATGGAATACTACTCCCATAAAAAATGTACATTAAAATTTAAAAACAAACAAACAAAAGTAAGGAGACATCAGCTTTTGAGGGTTTATCTGGGCACATTCCACTCTAATTTATAAGCGAGGAACACCACTGGTCGGGAGGTCTGTTTCCCTAGTTACCAGAGCGGGGAACGTAGAAAGGATGCCGCCCTCTGGCCGTTACCTGCAAGAGCAGCTTTAAAGCCTGTGCTAATGGGCACTTCATATGAACAAGTACTGCAGAGCTGTAAGTGACACCTGCCCTCAAAATGTCTTGAGGGGGCTAATGGCCAAAACATTTCAAAATGTGACACATACTTTAAGAAAACACTTTGAAGAACTAAGCTGTAATCACAGTTTTGAAAAAAAAAAGGACATGCCTTAAAGCTCAATTTCAACGGATTATGAGACACAAGCAAACTCAACCACAAAGTGGTATCAGCACACACCAGTCAGAATAACCATCAGCAAGACAACTATAAACAATAAATGCTGAAGGAGTTGTGGAGAAAGGCATACCCTCAACTTTAAGAGGGACGTAACCTGGAAAGAGCCCCTAATGAGAACAGAATGGAGGGGCCTTTAAAAGGTAAACAGTGAGCTCCCATATTATGCAGCAGGCCCATTCCTGGACCTATAACCTAAGAAGACAGAATCGGAAAGACACAGGCAGGCAAATCTGCATTGCACAGTATTATCATAGCCAAGATATGGAAGGAACCAAAAAAGTCCACCAACAGATGGGTGGACCAGGAAGAACTTCTACATTTCGAGATGGAATTTCAGCTAGCGAAAAAATGCAACAATGCCATTTGCAGCGCCGCAGATGAGTCTAGAAGGAATCACGCAACTTGTAGTAAGTGAGTAAGCGAAAGACACATATCCTATCATATCACTTACAGCTGTTACCTAAAAATTGATACCAATGAAGACATCTCCATAGAGAAAGGCAATCACAGATTCATTAAACAAACTTATGGTTCACCAAATGGAAAGGTGTGAGGATTGGATACATTCCGATAATGGGGTTAACAGAGATATACAAACACATGTGAAATATATAATCACCAAAGAGCTACGGAATACCAAGAAAAGACTACTCAACATTGTGTCATAACCTACGTGGGAAAAGGATCCGAAGAAGAATACATATATGGATATGTGTGAAAGAACCACATCTTGCACACCTAGAACAAACAAAACATTGTAATCAAATTTGCTGTGATAAAAAAATAAAGATTAAGTGAAAAGTACGAACAAGAAGTAATGAGCCATAAACTTAAAGGGCTTTTTCCTGGCACACTGCATTCTAATTTACAACCTACAACACCACTTCCCTTAAGGCTCTGTTGCCCTAGTAACCAGGTTTGGTAAAGGAGAAATGCTGCCGCCTTGCGGCCGTTTCCCGCAAGAGCGGCTTTAAACCCACAGCTCATGGTCACTTCACAGTCACAAGGACTCGGGGCTGTAAAGGACACCTGCCCTCAAAAATCGTGCTGAGGTAGGGAATGGACAAAAAAATTCAAAACAGGCAAATCCTTCAAGAAGATAGTATGAGGAGGTAAGTTTTACTCACTCTCTCTACAGAAAAGGACAATGCATAAAAGCTCAAGCTCAGGAAGTATTAGACTCATGCAATCTAATCTACAAAACGGTTTCAACGCACACCAGTCGACTGACCATCAGCAAAAGGTCTACAAACCGTAAATGCTGAAGGGGTTTTAGAGACCTGTGTACCCTCCACCTGCTGGGGAGATGTAAAGTGGTAACAGCCAATAATGAGAACAGAAAGGAGCTGCGTTTAAAAGTAAAAATGGAGGTACCATTCAATCCAGCAGGCGCACCACTGGGCCTCTCACCTGAGAAGACCCGAATCGAGAAGACACAGGCCGCAAAAGCTGCTGCACTGCAGCCTTATTCACAATAGCCAAGACAGTGAAGCGACCAAAATGTCCATCAACTGGTGAATGGATAGAGAAGAAGTGGTCCATGTACACGACGGAATATTAGCCATGGAAAACAATGAAACACTGCTCTTTGAGGCACCACAGATGAGCCTGGAGATAATCACAAAACAGGAGGTAAGTCGGAAAGCAAAAGACCTATATCCTATGATATCACTTATAGGCGTTATCTAATAACTGACGCAAACGAACATATTTCCAGAGAGAAAGACGCTCACAAGCTTACAAAACAAACTATGCTCATCTAAAGGGAGAGGTGGGAGGAGTGGATAAATTAAGATAAGTGTTACTATACGGATACAAATTCGTATTAGATACATACATCAAAAAGACCGACCATATAGCAAGGGAGGTCTACGGAACCCTCTGTAATATTTTACACGGGAAGAGGATCTGTACAGGAATAGACATATAAAATGTACAAATGAACCAGATTGTGGACACCTAGGACAAACAATATTCTAATCTTTACCCCGACTTAAACAATTTAAAAAAAACAAGAAGAAGTAATGAGACAAAAACTTACGGGGGATTCTCCTGGCACGTGCCATTCTAATTTACAACCTAGGAACACGACTTCCAGAAAGGCTCTGCTGCCCTACTACCCAGATTTGGGAATGGAGAAATGCTGCCTCCTGTGGCCGTTTCCCATAACAGCAGCTTTAAACCCATTGCTAAAGGTCCCTAAGTATTCACCAAACTTGCAGTTCTGTAAATGACACCTGCCCTCCCCCAAAAAAAACCGGGGGTCGAAAATCGACCCAAAAATTCAAAAGAGCGCAACCTTCCAAGAAGACAATTTCAGGAGGTATACTGTACTCACACTTTTTTCTTTTCTTTTTTCTAACAGAAAAGAAAAAGGCCTGGAAAAATGGTGAATTTTAGGAATTTTTAAAGGCACGCAAACCGAAGTTCCCAAAACCTATCAGCCCACAGCAGTCAGAATGGCCGTTAGCAAAAATGCTGCAAACAATAAATGCTGAAGGGATTGTGGAGAAATGCGTACCCTCGGTTCTAAGGGGGACGTGGTACTAGCCACTAATGAAAAGAAAATGGAGGTGCTTTGAAACGGGGAACATTGAGCTACCAGTCAATCAATCACACCCACTGCTGGGCCTATCCCCTGAGAAAACGAGAATCAAAAAGTCACAGGCTGGCAATCCTGCACTCCAGCAATATTTACCACAGCCAGCACTTGGAAGCAACGAAAATGTCCATCAACAGAGGAATGCACCAAGAAGACGTGGTCCATGTACACGATGGAATACTACTCCCATAAAAAATGTACATTAAAATTTAAAAACAAACAAACAAAAGTAAGGAGACATCAGCTTTTGAGGGTTTATCTGGGCACATTCCACTCTAATTTATAAGCGAGGAACACCACTGGTCGGGAGGTCTGTTTCCCTAGTTACCAGAGCGGGGAACGTAGAAAGGATGCCGCCCTCTGGCCGTTACCTGCAAGAGCAGCTTTAAAGCCTGTGCTAATGGGCACTTCATATGAACAAGTACTGCAGAGCTGTAAGTGACACCTGCCCTCAAAATGTCTTGAGGGGGGTAATGGCCAAAACATTTCAAAATGTGACACATACTTTAAGAAAACACTTTGAAGAACTAAGCTGTAATCACAGTTTTGAAAAAAAAAAGGACATGCCTTAAAGCTCAATTTCAACGGATTATGAGACACAAGCAAACTCAACCACAAAGCGGTATCAGCACACACCAGTCAGAATAACCATCAGCAAGACAACTATAAACAATAAATGCTGAAGGAGTTGTGGAGAAAGGCATACCCTCAACTTTAAGAGGGACGTAACCTGGAAAGAGCCCCTAATGAGAACAGAATGGAGGGGCCTTTAAAAGGTAAACAGTGAGCTCCCATATTATGCAGCAGGCCCATTCCTGGACCTATAACCTAAGAAGACAGAATCGGAAAGACACAGGCAGGCAAATCTGCATTGCACAGTATTATCATAGCCAAGATATGGAAGGAACCAAAAAAGTCCACCAACAGATGGGTGGACCAGGAAGAACTTCTACATTTCGAGATGGAATTTCAGCTAGCGAAAAAATGCAACAATGCCATTTGCAGCGCCGCAGATGAGTCTAGAAGGAATCACGCAACTTGTAGTAAGTGAGTAAGCGAAAGACACATATCCTATCATATCACTTACAGCTGTTACCTAAAAATTGATACCAATGAAGACATCTCCACAGAGAAAGGCAATCACAGATTCATTAAACAAACTTATGGTTCACCAAATGGAAAGGTGTGAGGATTGGATACATTCCGATAATGGGGTTAACAGAGATATACAAACACATGTGAAATATATAATCACCAAAGAGCTACGGAATACCAAGAAAAGACTACTCAACATTGTGTCATAACCTACGTGGGAAAAGGATCCGAAGAAGAATACATATATGGATATGTGTGAAAGAACCACATCTTGCACACCTAGAACAAACAAAACATTGTAATCAAATTTGCTGTGATAAAAAAATAAAGATTAAGTGAAAAGTACGAACAAGAAGTAATGAGCCATAAACTTAAAGGGCTTTTTCCTGGCACACTGTATTCTAATTTACAACCTACAACACCACTTCCCTTAAGGCTCTGTTGCCCTAGTAACCAGGTTTGGTAAAGGAGAAATGCTGCCGCCTTGCGGCCGTTTCCCGCAAGAGCGGCTTTAAACCCACAGCTCATGGTCACTTCACAGTCACAAGGACTCGGGGCTGTAAAGGACACCTGCCCTCAAAAATCGTGCTGAGGTAGGGAATGGACAAAAAAATTCAAAACAGGCAAATCCTTCAAGAAGATAGTATGAGGAGGTAAGTTTTACTCACTCTCTCTACAGAAAAGGACAATGCATAAAAGCTCAAGCTCAGGAAGTATTAGACTCATGCAATCTAATCTACAAAACGGTTTCACCGCACACCAGTCGACTGACCATCAGCAAAAGGTCTACAAACCGTAAATGCTGAAGGGGTTTTAGAGACCTGTGTACCCTCCACCTGCTGGGGAGATGTAAAGTGGTAACAGCCAATAATGAGAACAGAAAGGAGCTGCGTTTAAAAGTAAAAATGGAGGTACCATTCAATCCAGCAGGCGCACCACTGGGCCTCTCACCTGAGAAGACCCGAATCGAGAAGACACAGGCCGCAAAAGCTGCTGCACTGCAGCCTTATTCACAATAGCCAAGACAGTGAAGCGACCAAAATGTCCATCAACTGGTGAATGGATAGAGAAGAAGTGGTCCATGTACACGACGGAATATTAGCCATGGAAAACAATGAAACACTGCTCTTTGAGGCACCACAGATGAGCCTGGAGATAATCACAAAACAGGAGGTAAGTCGGAAAGCAAAAGACCTATATCCTATGATATCACTTATAGGCGTTATCTAATAACTGACGCAAACGAACATATTTCCAGAGAGAAAGACGCTCACAAGCTTACAAAACAAACTATGCTCATCTAAAGGGAGAGGTGGGAGGAGTGGATAAATTAAGATAAGTGTTACTATACGGATACAAATTCGTATTAGATACATACATCAAAAAGACCGACCATTTAGCAAGGGAGGTCTACGGAACCCTCTGTAATATTTTACACGGGAAGAGGATCTGTACAGGAATAGACATATAAAATGTACAAATGAACCAGATTGTGGACACCTAGGACAAACAATATTCTAATCTTTACCCCGACTTAAACAATTTAAAAAAAACAAGAAGAAGTAATGAGACAAAAACTTACGGGGGATTCTCCTGGCATGTGCCATTCTAATTTACAACCTAGGAACACGACTTCCAGAAAGGCTCTGCTGCCCTACTACCCAGATTTGGGAATGGAGAAATGCTGCCTCCTGTGGCCGTTTCCCATAACAGCAGCTTTAAACCCATTGCTAAAGGTCCCTAAGTATTCACCAAACTTGCAGTTCTGTAAATGACACCTGCCCTCCCCAAAAAAAAACCGGGGGTCGAAAATCGACCCCAAAATTCAAAAGAGCGCAACTTTCCAAGAAGACAATTTCAGGAGGTATACTGTACTCACAGTTTTTTCTTTTCTTTTTTCTAACAGAAAAGAAAAAGGCCTGGAAAAATGGTGAATTTTAGGCATTTTTAAAGGCACGCAAACCGAAGTTCCCAAAACCTATCAGCCCACAGCAGTCAGAATGGCCGTTAGCAAAAATGCTGCAAACAATAAATGCTGACGGGATTGTGGAGAAATGCGTACCCTCGGTTCTAAGGGGGACGTGGTACTAGCCACTAATGAAAAGAAAATGGAGGTGCTTTGAAACGGGGAACATTGAGCTACCAGTCAATCAATCACACCCACTGCTGGGCCTATCCCCTGAGAAAACGAGAATCAAAAAGTCACAGGCTGGCAATCCTGCACTCCAGCAATATTTACCACAGCCAGCACTTGGAAGCAACGAAAATGTCCATCAACAGAGGAATGCACCAAGAAGACGTGGTCCATGTACACGATGGAATACTACTCCCATAAAAAATGTACATTAAAATTTAAAAACAAACAAACAAAAGTAAGGAGACATCAGCTTTTGAGGGTTTATCTGGGCACATTCCACTCTAATTTATAAGCGAGGAACACCACTGGTCGGGAGGTCTGTTTCCCTAGTTACCAGAGCGGGGAACGTAGAAAGGATGCCGCCCTCTGGCCGTTACCTGCAAGAGCAGCTTTAAAGCCTGTGCTAATGGGCACTTCATATGAACAAGTACTGCAGAGCTGTAAGTGACACCTGCCCTCAAAATGTCTTGAGGGGGGTAATGGCCAAAACATTTCAAAATGTGACACATACTTTAAGAAAACACTTTGAAGAACTAAGCTGTAATCACAGTTTTGAAAAAAAAAAGGACATGCCTTAAAGCTCAATTTCAACGGATTATGAGACACAAGCAAACTCAACCACAAAGCGGTATCAGCACACACCAGTCAGAATAACCATCAGCAAGACAACTATAAACAATAAATGCTGAAGGAGTTGTGGAGAAAGGCATACCCTCAACTTTAAGAGGGACGTAACCTGGAAAGAGCCCCTAATGAGAACAGAATGGAGGGGCCTTTAAAAGGTAAACAGTGAGCTCCCATATTATGCAGCAGGCCCATTCCTGGACCTATAACCTAAGAAGACAGAATCGGAAAGACACAGGCAGGCAAATCTGCATTGCACAGTATTATCATAGCCAAGATATGGAAGGAACCAAAAAAGTCCACCAACAGATGGGTGGACCAGGAAGAACTTCTACATTTCGAGATGGAATTTCAGCTAGCGAAAAAATGCAACAATGCCATTTGCAGCGCCGCAGATGAGTCTAGAAGGAATCACGCAACTTGTAGTAAGTGAGTAAGCGAAAGACACATATCCTATCATATCACTTACAGCTGTTACCTAAAAATTGATACCAATGAAGACATCTCCACAGAGAAAGGCAATCACAGATTCATTAAACAAACTTATGGTTCACCAAATGGAAAGGTGTGAGGATTGGATACATTCCGATAATGGGGTTAACAGAGATATACAAACACATGTGAAATATATAATCACCAAAGAGCTACGGAATACCAAGAAAAGACTACTCAACATTGTGTCATAACCTACGTGGGAAAAGGATCCGAAGAAGAATACATATATGGATATGTGTGAAAGAACCACATCTTGCACACCTAGAACAAACAAAACATTGTAATCAAATTTGCTGTGATAAAAAAATAAAGATTAAGTGAAAAGTACGAACAAGAAGTAATGAGCCATAAACTTAAAGGGCTTTTTCCTGGCACACTGCATTCTAATTTACAACCTACAACACCACTTCCCTTAAGGCTCTGTTGCCCTAGTAACCAGGTTTGGTAAAGGAGAAATGCTGCCGCCTTGCGGCCGTTTCCCGCAAGAGCGGCTTTAAACCCACAGCTCATGGTCACTTCACAGTCACAAGGACTCGGGGCTGTAAAGGACACCTGCCCTCAAAAATCGTGCTGAGGTAGGGAATGGACAAAAAAATTCAAAACAGGCAAATCCTTCAAGAAGATAGTATGAGGAGGTAAGTTTTACTCACTCTCTCTACAGAAAAGGACAATGCATAAAAGCTCAAGCTCAGGAAGTATTAGACTCATGCAATCTAATCTACAAAACGGTTTCACCGCACACCAGTCGACTGACCATCAGCAAAAGGTCTACAAACCGTAAATGCTGAAGGGGTTTTAGAGACCTGTGTACCCTCCACCTGCTGGTGAGATGTAAAGTGGTAACAGCCAATAATGAGAACAGAAAGGAGCTGCGTTTAAAAGTAAAAATGGAGGTACCATTCAATCCAGCAGGCGCACCACTGGGCCTCTCACCTGAGAAGACCCGAATCGAGAAGACACAGGCCGCAAAAGCTGCTGCACTGCAGCCTTATTCACAATAGCCAAGACAGTGAAGCGACCAAAATGTCCATCAACTGGTGAATGGATAGAGAAGAAGTGGTCCATGTACACGACGGAATATTAGCCATGGAAAACAATGAAACACTGCTCTTTGAGGCACCACAGATGAGCCTGGAGATAATCACAAAACAGGAGGTAAGTCGGAAAGCAAAAGACCTATATCCTATGATATCACTTATAGGCGTTATCTAATAACTGACGCAAACGAACATATTTCCAGAGAGAAAGACGCTCACAAGCTTACAAAACAAACTATGCTCATCTAAAGGGAGAGGTGGGAGGAGTGGATAAATTAAGATAAGTGTTACTATACGGATACAAATTCGTATTAGATACATACATCAAAAAGACCGACCATTTAGCAAGGGAGGTCTACGGAACCCTCTGTAATATTTTACACGGGAAGAGGATCTGTACAGGAATAGACATATAAAATGTACAAATGAACCAGATTGTGGACACCTAGGACAAACAATATTCTAATCTTTACCCCGACTTAAACAATTTAAAAAAAACAAGAAGAAGTAATGAGACAAAAACTTATGGGGGATTCTCCTGGCACGTGCCATTCTAATTTACAACCTAGGAACACGACTTCCAGAAAGGCTCTGCTGCCCTACTACCCAGATTTGGGAATGGAGAAATGCTGCCTCCTGTGGCCGTTTCCCATAACAGCAGCTTTAAACCCATTGCTAAAGGTCCCTAAGTATTCACCAAACTTGCAGTTCTGTAAATGACACCTGCCCTCCCCAAAAAAAAACCGGGGGTCGAAAATCGACCCCAAAATTCAAAAGAGCGCAACCTTCCAAGAAGACAATTTCAGGAGGTATACTGTACTCACACTTTTTTCTTTTCTTTTTTCTAACAGAAAAGAAAAAGGCCTGGAAAAATGGTGAATTTTAGGCATTTTTAAAGGCATGCAAACCGAAGTTCCCAAAACCTATCAGCCCACAGCAGTCAGAATGGCCGTTAGCAAAAATGCTGCAAACAATAAATGCTGACGGGATTGTGGAGAAATGCGTACCCTCGGTTCTAAGGGGGACGTGGTACTAGCCACTAATGAAAAGAAAATGGAGGTGCTTTGAAACGGGGAACATTGAGCTACCAGTCAATCAATCACACCCACTGCTGGGCCTATCCCCTGAGAAAACGAGAATCAAAAAGTCACAGGCTGGCAATCCTGCACTCCAGCAATATTTACCACAGCCAGCACTTGGAAGCAACGAAAATGTCCATCAACAGAGGAATGCACCAAGAAGACGTGGTCCATGTACACGATGGAATACTACTCCCATAAAAAATGTACATTAAAATTTAAAAACAAACAAACAAAAGTAAGGAGACATCAGCTTTTGAGGGTTTATCTGGGCACATTCCACTCTAATTTATAAGCGAGGAACACCACTGGTCGGGAGGTCTGTTTCCCTAGTTACCAGAGCGGGGAACGTAGAAAGGATGCCGCCCTCTGGCCGTTACCTGCAAGAGCAGCTTTAAAGCCTGTGCTAATGGGCACTTCATATGAACAAGTACTGCAGAGCTGTAAGTGACACCTGCCGTCAAAATGTCTTGAGGGGGGTAATGGCCAAAACATTTCAAAATGTGACACATACTTTAAGAAAACACTTTGAAGAACTAAGCTGTAATCACAGTTTTGAAAAAAAAAAGGACATGCCTTAAAGCTCAATTTCAACGGATTATGAGACACAAGCAAACTCAACCACAAAGCGGTATCAGCACACACCAGTCAGAATAACCATCAGCAAGACAACTATAAACAATAAATGCTGAAGGAGTTGTGGAGAAAGGCATACCCTCAACTTTAAGAGGGACGTAACCTGGAAAGAGCCCCTAATGAGAACAGAATGGAGGGGCCTTTAAAAGGTAAACAGTGAGCTCCCATATTATGCAGCAGGCCCATTCCTGGACCTATAACCTAAGAAGACAGAATCGGAAAGACACAGGCAGGCAAATCTGCATTGCACAGTATTATCATAGCCAAGATATGGAAGGAACCAAAAAAGTCCACCAACAGATGGGTGGACCAGGAAGAACTTCTACATTTCGAGATGGAATTTCAGCTAGCGAAAAAATGCAACAATGCCATTTGCAGCGCCGCAGATGAGTCTAGAAGGAATCACGCAACTTGTAGTAAGTGAGTAAGCGAAAGACACATATCCTATCATATCACTTACAGCTGTTACCTAAAAATTGATACCAATGAAGACATCTCCACAGAGAAAGGCAATCACAGATTCATTAAACAAACTTATGGTTCACCAAATGGAAAGGTGTGAGGATTGGATACATTCCGATAATGGGGTTAACAGAGATATACAAACACATGTGAAATATATAATCACCAAAGAGCTACGGAATACCAAGAAAAGACTACTCAACATTGTGTCATAACCTACGTGGGAAAAGGATCCGAAGAAGAATACATATATGGATATGTGTGAAAGAACCACATCTTGCACACCTAGAACAAACAAAACATTGTAATCAAATTTGCTGTGATAAAAAAATAAAGATTAAGTGAAAAGTACGAACAAGAAGTAATGAGCCATAAACTTAAAGGGCTTTTTCCTGGCACACTGCATTCTAATTTACAACCTACAACACCACTTCCCTTAAGGCTCTGTTGCCCTAGTAACCAGGTTTGGTAAAGGAGAAATGCTGCCGCCTTGCGGCCGTTTCCCGCAAGAGCGGCTTTAAACCCACAGCTCATGGTCACTTCACAGTCACAAGGACTCGGGGCTGTAAAGGACACCTGCCCTCAAAAATCGTGCTGAGGTAGGGAATGGACAAAAAAATTCAAAACAGGCAAATCCTTCAAGAAGATAGTATGAGGAGGTAAGTTTTACTCACTCTCTCTACAGAAAAGGACAATGCATAAAAGCTCAAGCTCAGGAAGTATTAGACTCATGCAATCTAATCTACAAAACGGTTTCAACGCACACCAGTCGACTGACCATCAGCAAAAGGTCTACAAACCGTAAATGCTGAAGGGGTTTTAGAGACCTGTGTACCCTCCACCTGCTGGTGAGATGTAAAGTGGTAACAGCCAATAATGAGAACAGAAAGGAGCTGCGTTTAAAAGTAAAAATGGAGGTACCATTCAATCCAGCAGGCGCACCACTGGGCCTCTCACCTGAGAAGACCCGAATCGAGAAGACACAGGCCGCAAAAGCTGCTGCACTGCAGCCTTATTCACAATAGCCAAGACAGTGAAGCGACCAAAATGTCCATCAACTGGTGAATGGATAGAGAAGAAGTGGTCCATGTACACGACGGAATATTAGCCATGGAAAACAATGAAACACTGCTCTTTGAGGCACCACAGATGAGCCTGGAGATAATCACAAAACAGGAGGTAAGTCAGAAAGCAAAAGACCTATATCCTATGATATCACTTATAGGCGTTATCTAATAACTGACGCAAACGAACATATTTCCAGAGAGAAAGACGCTCACAAGCTTACAAAACAAACTATGCTCATCTAAAGGGAGAGGTGGGAGGAGTGGATAAATTAAGATAAGTGTTACTATACGGATACAAATTCGTATTAGATACATACATCAAAAAGACCGACCATTTAGCAAGGGAGGTCTACGGAACCCTCTGTAATATTTTACACGGGAAGAGGATCTGTACAGGAATAGACATATAAAATGTACAAATGAACCAGATTGTGGACACCTAGGACAAACAATATTCTAATCTTTACCCCGACTTAAACAATTTAAAAAAAACAAGAAGAAGTAATGAGACAAAAACTTATGGGGGATTCTCCTGGCACGTGCCATTCTAATTTACAACCTAGGAACACGACTTCCAGAAAGGCTCTGCTGCCCTACTACCCAGATTTGGGAATGGAGAAATGCTGCCTCCTGTGGCCGTTTCCCATAACAGCAGCTTTAAACCCATTGCTAAAGGTCCCTAAGTATTCACCAAACTTGCAGTTCTGTAAATGACACCTGCCCTCCCCAAAAAAAAACCGGGGGTCGAAAATCGACCCCAAAATTCAAAAGAGCGCAACCTTCCAAGAAGACAATTTCAGGAGGTATACTGTACTCACACTTTTTTCTTTTCTTTTTTCTAACAGAAAAGAAAAAGGCCTGGAAAAATGGTGAATTTTAGGCATTTTTAAAGGCATGCAAACCGAAGTTCCCAAAACCTATCAGCCCACAGCAGTCAGAATGGCCGTTAGCAAAAATGCTGCAAACAATAAATGCTGACGGGATTGTGGAGAAATGCGTACCCTCGGTTCTAAGGGGGACGTGGTACTAGCCACTAATGAAAAGAAAATGGAGGTGCTTTGAAACGGGGAACATTGAGCTACCAGTCAATCAATCACACCCACTGCTGGGCCTATCCCCTGAGAAAACGAGAATCAAAAAGTCACAGGCTGGCAATCCTGCACTCCAGCAATATTTACCACAGCCAGCACTTGGAAGCAACGAAAATGTCCATCAACAGAGGAATGCACCAAGAAGACGTGGTCCATGTACACGATGGAATACTACTCCCATAAAAAATGTACATTAAAATTTAAAAACAAACAAACAAAAGTAAGGAGACATCAGCTTTTGAGGGTTTATCTGGGCACATTCCACTCTAATTTATAAGCGAGGAACACCACTGGTCGGGAGGTCTGTTTCCCTAGTTACCAGAGCGGGGAACGTAGAAAGGATGCCGCCCTCTGGCCGTTACCTGCAAGAGCAGCTTTAAAGCCTGTGCTAATGGGCACTTCATATGAACAAGTACTGCAGAGCTGTAAGTGACACCTGCCCTCAAAATGTCTTGAGGGGGGTAATGGCCAAAACATTTCAAAATGTGACACATACTTTAAGAAAACACTTTGAAGAACTAAGCTGTAATCACAGTTTTGAAAAAAAAAAGGACATGCCTTAAAGCTCAATTTCAACGGATTATGAGACACAAGCAAACTCAACCACAAAGCGGTATCAGCACACACCAGTCAGAATAACCATCAGCAAGACAACTATAAACAATAAATGCTGAAGGAGTTGTGGAGAAAGGCATACCCTCAACTTTAAGAGGGACGTAACCTGGAAAGAGCCCCTAATGAGAACAGAATGGAGGGGCCTTTAAAAGGTAAACAGTGAGCTCCCATATTATGCAGCAGGCCCATTCCTGGACCTATAACCTAAGAAGACAGAATCGGAAAGACACAGGCAGGCAAATCTGCATTGCACAGTATTATCATAGCCAAGATATGGAAGGAACCAAAAAAGTCCACCAACAGATGGGTGGACCAGGAAGAACTTCTACATTTCGAGATGGAATTTCAGCTAGCGAAAAAATGCAACAATGCCATTTGCAGCGCCGCAGATGAGTCTAGAAGGAATCACGCAACTTGTAGTAAGTGAGTAAGCGAAAGACACATATCCTATCATATCACTTACAGCTGTTACCTAAAAATTGATACCAATGAAGACATCTCCACAGAGAAAGGCAATCACAGATTCATTAAACAAACTTATGGTTCACCAAATGGAAAGGTGTGAGGATTGGATACATTCCGATAATGGGGTTAACAGAGATATACAAACACATGTGAAATATATAATCACCAAAGAGCTACGGAATACCAAGAAAAGACTACTCAACATTGTGTCATAACCTACGTGGGAAAAGGATCCGAAGAAGAATACATATATGGATATGTGTGAAAGAACCACATCTTGCACACCTAGAACAAACAAAACATTGTAATCAAATTTGCTGTGATAAAAAAATAAAGATTAAGTGAAAAGTACGAACAAGAAGTAATGAGCCATAAACTTAAAGGGCTTTTTCCTGGCACACTGCATTCTAATTTACAACCTACAACACCACTTCCCTTAAGGCTCTGTTGCCCTAGTAACCAGGTTTGGTAAAGGAGAAATGCTGCCGCCTTGCGGCCGTTTCCCGCAAGAGCGGCTTTAAACCCACAGCTCATGGTCACTTCACAGTCACAAGGACTCGGGGCTGTAAAGGACACCTGCCCTCAAAAATCGTGCTGAGGTAGGGAATGGACAAAAAAATTCAAAACAGGCAAATCCTTCAAGAAGATAGTATGAGGAGGTAAGTTTTACTCACTCTCTCTACAGAAAAGGACAATGCATAAAAGCTCAAGCTCAGGAAGTATTAGACTCATGCAATCTAATCTACAAAACGGTTTCACCGCACACCAGTCGACTGACCATCAGCAAAAGGTCTACAAACCGTAAATGCTGAAGGGGTTTTAGAGACCTGTGTACCCTCCACCTGCTGGGGAGATGTAAAGTGGTAACAGCCAATAATGAGAACAGAAAGGAGCTGCGTTTAAAAGTAAAAATGGAGGTACCATTCAATCCAGCAGGCGCACCACTGGGCCTCTCACCTGAGAAGACCCGAATCGAGAAGACACAGGCCGCAAAAGCTGCTGCACTGCAGCCTTATTCACAATAGCCAAGACAGTGAAGCGACCAAAATGTCCATCAACTGGTGAATGGATAGAGAAGAAGTGGTCCATGTACACGACGGAATATTAGCCATGGAAAACAATGAAACACTGCTCTTTGAGGCACCACAGATGAGCCTGGAGATAATCACAAAACAGGAGGTAAGTCGGAAAGCAAAAGACCTATATCCTATGATATCACTTATAGGCGTTATCTAATAACTGACGCAAACGAACATATTTCCAGAGAGAAAGACGCTCACAAGCTTACAAAACAAACTATGCTCATCTAAAGGGAGAGGTGGGAGGAGTGGATAAATTAAGATAAGTGTTACTATACGGATACAAATTCGTATTAGATACATACATCAAAAAGACCGACCATATAGCAAGGGAGGTCTACGGAACCCTCTGTAATATTTTACACGGGAAGAGGATCTGTACAGGAATAGACATATAAAATGTACAAATGAACCAGATTGTGGACACCTAGGACAAACAATATTCTAATCTTTACCCCGACTTAAACAATTTAAAAAAAACAAGAAGAAGTAATGAGACAAAAACTTACGGGGGATTCTCCTGGCACGTGCCATTCTAATTTACAACCTAGGAACACGACTTCCAGAAAGGCTCTGCTGCCCTACTACCCAGATTTGGGAATGGAGAAATGCTGCCTCCTGTGGCCGTTTCCCATAACAGCAGCTTTAAACCCATTGCTAAAGGTCCCTAAGTATTCACCAAACTTGCAGTTCTGTAAATGACACCTGCCCTCCCCAAAAAAAAACCGGGGGTCGAAAATCGACCCCAAAATTCAAAAGAGCGCAACCTTCCAAGAAGACAATTTCAGGAGGTATACTGTACTCACACTTTTTTCTTTTCTTTTTTCTAACAGAAAAGAAAAAGGCCTGGAAAAATGGTGAATTTTAGGCATTTTTAAAGGCATGCAAACCGAAGTTCCCAAAACCTATCAGCCCACAGCAGTCAGAATGGCCGTTAGCAAAAATGCTGCAAACAATAAATGCTGACGGGATTGTGGAGAAATGCGTACCCTCGGTTCTAAGGGGGACGTGGTACTAGCCACTAATGAAAAGAAAATGGAGGTGCTTTGAAACGGGGAACATTGAGCTACCAGTCAATCAATCACACCCACTGCTGGGCCTATCCCCTGAGAAAACGAGAATCAAAAAGTCACAGGCTGGCAATCCTGCACTCCAGCAATATTTACCACAGCCAGCACTTGGAAGCAACGAAAATGTCCATCAACAGAGGAATGCACCAAGAAGACGTGGTCCATGTACACGATGGAATACTACTCCCATAAAAAATGTACATTAAAATTTAAAAACAAACAAACAAAAGTAAGGAGACATCAGCTTTTGAGGGTTTATCTGGGCACATTCCACTCTAATTTATAAGCGAGGAACACCACTGGTCGGGAGGTCTGTTTCCCTAGTTACCAGAGCGGGGAACGTAGAAAGGATGCCGCCCTCTGGCCGTTACCTGCAAGAGCAGCTTTAAAGCCTGTGCTAATGGGCACTTCATATGAACAAGTACTGCAGAGCTGTAAGTGACACCTGCCGTCAAAATGTCTTGAGGGGGGTAATGGCCAAAACATTTCAAAATGTGACACATACTTTAAGAAAACACTTTGAAGAACTAAGCTGTAATCACAGTTTTGAAAAAAAAAAGGACATGCCTTAAAGCTCAATTTCAACGGATTATGAGACACAAGCAAACTCAACCACAAAGCGGTATCAGCACACACCAGTCAGAATAACCATCAGCAAGACAACTATAAACAATAAATGCTGAAGGAGTTGTGGAGAAAGGCATACCCTCAACTTTAAGAGGGACGTAACCTGGAAAGAGCCCCTAATGAGAACAGAATGGAGGGGCCTTTAAAAGGTAAACAGTGAGCTCCCATATTATGCAGCAGGCCCATTCCTGGACCTATAACCTAAGAAGACAGAATCGGAAAGACACAGGCAGGCAAATCTGCATTGCACAGTATTATCATAGCCAAGATATGGAAGGAACCAAAAAAGTCCACCAACAGATGGGTGGACCAGGAAGAACTTCTACATTTCGAGATGGAATTTCAGCTAGCGAAAAAATGCAACAATGCCATTTGCAGCGCCGCAGATGAGTCTAGAAGGAATCACGCAACTTGTAGTAAGTGAGTAAGCGAAAGACACATATCCTATCATATCACTTACAGCTGTTACCTAAAAATTGATACCAATGAAGACATCTCCACAGAGAAAGGCAATCACAGATTCATTAAACAAACTTATGGTTCACCAAATGGAAAGGTGTGAGGATTGGATACATTCCGATAATGGGGTTAACAGAGATATACAAACACATGTGAAATATATAATCACCAAAGAGCTACGGAATACCAAGAAAAGACTACTCAACATTGTGTCATAACCTACGTGGGAAAAGGATCCGAAGAAGAATACATATATGGATATGTGTGAAAGAACCACATCTTGCACACCTAGAACAAACAAAACATTGTAATCAAATTTGCTGTGATAAAAAAATAAAGATTAAGTGAAAAGTACGAACAAGAAGTAATGAGCCATAAACTTAAAGGGCTTTTTCCTGGCACACTGCATTCTAATTTACAACCTACAACACCACTTCCCTTAAGGCTCTGTTGCCCTAGTAACCAGGTTTGGTAAAGGAGAAATGCTGCCGCCTTGCGGCCGTTTCCCGCAAGAGCGGCTTTAAACCCACAGCTCATGGTCACTTCACAGTCACAAGGACTCGGGGCTGTAAAGGACACCTGCCCTCAAAAATCGTGCTGAGGTAGGGAATGGACAAAAAAATTCAAAACAGGCAAATCCTTCAAGAAGATAGTATGAGGAGGTAAGTTTTACTCACTCTCTCTACAGAAAAGGACAATGCATAAAAGCTCAAGCTCAGGAAGTATTAGACTCATGCAATCTAATCTACAAAACGGTTTCACCGCACACCAGTCGACTGACCATCAGCAAAAGGTCTACAAACCGTAAATGCTGAAGGGGTTTTAGAGACCTGTGTACCCTCCACCTGCTGGGGAGATGTAAAGTGGTAACAGCCAATAATGAGAACAGAAAGGAGCTGCGTTTAAAAGTAAAAATGGAGGTACCATTCAATCCAGCAGGCGCACCACTGGGCCTCTCACCTGAGAAGACCCGAATCGAGAAGACACAGGCCGCAAAAGCTGCTGCACTGCAGCCTTATTCACAATAGCCAAGACAGTGAAGCGACCAAAATGTCCATCAACTGGTGAATGGATAGAGAAGAAGTGGTCCATGTACACGACGGAATATTAGCCATGGAAAACAATGAAACACTGCTCTTTGAGGCACCACAGATGAGCCTGGAGATAATCACAAAACAGGAGGTAAGTCGGAAAGCAAAAGACCTATATCCTATGATATCACTTATAGGCGTTATCTAATAACTGACGCAAACGAACATATTTCCAGAGAGAAAGACGCTCACAAGCTTACAAAACAAACTATGCTCATCTAAAGGGAGAGGTGGGAGGAGTGGATAAATTAAGATAAGTGTTACTATACGGATACAAATTCGTATTAGATACATACATCAAAAAGACCGACCATTTAGCAAGGGAGGTCTACGGAACCCTCTGTAATATTTTACACGGGAAGAGGATCTGTACAGGAATAGACATATAAAATGTACAAATGAACCAGATTGTGGACACCTAGGACAAACAATATTCTAATCTTTACCCCGACTTAAACAATTTAAAAAAAACAAGAAGAAGTAATGAGACAAAAACTTACGGGGGATTCTCCTGGCACGTGCCATTCTAATTTACAACCTAGGAACACGACTTCCAGAAAGGCTCTGCTGCCCTACTACCCAGATTTGGGAATGGAGAAATGCTGCCTCCTGTGGCCGTTTCCCATAACAGCAGCTTTAAACCCATTGCTAAAGGTCCCTAAGTATTCACCAAACTTGCAGTTCTGTAAATGACACCTGCCCTCCCCAAAAAAAAACCGGGGGTCGAAAATCGACCCCAAAATTCAAAAGAGCGCAACCTTCCAAGAAGACAATTTCAGGAGGTATACTGTACTCACACTTTTTTCTTTTCTTTTTTCTAACAGAAAAGAAAAAGGCCTGGAAAAATGGTGAATTTTAGGCATTTTTAAAGGCATGCAAACCGAAGTTCCCAAAACCTATCAGCCCACAGCAGTCAGAATGGCCGTTAGCAAAAATGCTGCAAACAATAAATGCTGACGGGATTGTGGAGAAATGCGTACCCTCGGTTCTAAGGGGGACGTGGTACTAGCCACTAATGAAAAGAAAATGGAGGTGCTTTGAAACGGGGAACATTGAGCTACCAGTCAATCAATCACACCCACTGCTGGGCCTATCCCCTGAGAAAACGAGAATCAAAAAGTCACAGGCTGGCAATCCTGCACTCCAGCAATATTTACCACAGCCAGCACTTGGAAGCAACGAAAATGTCCATCAACAGAGGAATGCACCAAGAAGACGTGGTCCATGTACACGATGGAATACTACTCCCATAAAAAATGTACATTAAAATTTAAAAACAAACAAACAAAAGTAAGGAGACATCAGCTTTTGAGGGTTTATCTGGGCACATTCCACTCTAATTTATAAGCGAGGAACACCACTGGTCGGGAGGTCTGTTTCCCTAGTTACCAGAGCGGGGAACGTAGAAAGGATGCCGCCCTCTGGCCGTTACCTGCAAGAGCAGCTTTAAAGCCTGTGCTAATGGGCACTTCATATGAACAAGTACTGCAGAGCTGTAAGTGACACCTGCCCTCAAAATGTCTTGAGGGGGGTAATGGCCAAAACATTTCAAAATGTGACACATACTTTAAGAAAACACTTTGAAGAACTAAGCTGTAATCACAGTTTTGAAAAAAAAAAGGACATGCCTTAAAGCTCAATTTCAACGGATTATGAGACACAAGCAAACTCAACCACAAAGCGGTATCAGCACACACCAGTCAGAATAACCATCAGCAAGACAACTATAAACAATAAATGCTGAAGGAGTTGTGGAGAAAGGCATACCCTCAACTTTAAGAGGGACGTAACCTGGAAAGAGCCCCTAATGAGAACAGAATGGAGGGGCCTTTAAAAGGTAAACAGTGAGCTCCCATATTATGCAGCAGGCCCATTCCTGGACCTATAACCTAAGAAGACAGAATCGGAAAGACACAGGCAGGCAAATCTGCATTGCACAGTATTATCATAGCCAAGATATGGAAGGAACCAAAAAAGTCCACCAACAGATGGGTGGACCAGGAAGAACTTCTACATTTCGAGATGGAATTTCAGCTAGCGAAAAAATGCAACAATGCCATTTGCAGCGCCGCAGATGAGTCTAGAAGGAATCACGCAACTTGTAGTAAGTGAGTAAGCGAAAGACACATATCCTATCATATCACTTACAGCTGTTACCTAAAAATTGATACCAATGAAGACATCTCCACAGAGAAAGGCAATCACAGATTCATTAAACAAACTTATGGTTCACCAAATGGAAAGGTGTGAGGATTGGATACATTCCGATAATGGGGTTAACAGAGATATACAAACACATGTGAAATATATAATCACCAAAGAGCTACGGAATACCAAGAAAAGACTACTCAACATTGTGTCATAACCTACGTGGGAAAAGGATCCGAAGAAGAATACATATATGGATATGTGTGAAAGAACCACATCTTGCACACCTAGAACAAACAAAACATTGTAATCAAATTTGCTGTGATAAAAAAATAAAGATTAAGTGAAAAGTACGAACAAGAAGTAATGAGCCATAAACTTAAAGGGCTTTTTCCTGGCACACTGCATTCTAATTTACAACCTACAACACCACTTCCCTTAAGGCTCTGTTGCCCTAGTAACCAGGTTTGGTAAAGGAGAAATGCTGCCGCCTTGCGGCCGTTTCCCGCAAGAGCGGCTTTAAACCCACAGCTCATGGTCACTTCACAGTCACAAGGACTCGGGGCTGTAAAGGACACCTGCCCTCAAAAATCGTGCTGAGGTAGGGAATGGACAAAAAAATTCAAAACAGGCAAATCCTTCAAGAAGATAGTATGAGGAGGTAAGTTTTACTCACTCTCTCTACAGAAAAGGACAATGCATAAAAGCTCAAGCTCAGGAAGTATTAGACTCATGCAATCTAATCTACAAAACGGTTTCAACGCACACCAGTCGACTGACCATCAGCAAAAGGTCTACAAACCGTAAATGCTGAAGGGGTTTTAGAGACCTGTGTACCCTCCACCTGCTGGTGAGATGTAAAGTGGTAACAGCCAATAATGAGAACAGAAAGGAGCTGCGTTTAAAAGTAAAAATGGAGGTACCATTCAATCCAGCAGGCGCACCACTGGGCCTCTCACCTGAGAAGACCCGAATCGAGAAGACACAGGCCGCAAAAGCTGCTGCACTGCAGCCTTATTCACAATAGCCAAGACAGTGAAGCGACCAAAATGTCCATCAACTGGTGAATGGATAGAGAAGAAGTGGTCCATGTACACGACGGAATATTAGCCATGGAAAACAATGAAACACTGCTCTTTGAGGCACCACAGATGAGCCTGGAGATAATCACAAAACAGGAGGTAAGTCGGAAAGCAAAAGACCTATATCCTATGATATCACTTATAGGCGTTATCTAATAACTGACGCAAACGAACATATTTCCAGAGAGAAAGACGCTCACAAGCTTACAAAACAAACTATGCTCATCTAAAGGGAGAGGTGGGAGGAGTGGATAAATTAAGATAAGTGTTACTATACGGATACAAATTCGTATTAGATACATACATCAAAAAGACCGACCATTTAGCAAGGGAGGTCTACGGAACCCTCTGTAATATTTTACACGGGAAGAGGATCTGTACAGGAATAGACATATAAAATGTACAAATGAACCAGATTGTGGACACCTAGGACAAACAATATTCTAATCTTTACCCCGACTTAAACAATTTAAAAAAAACAAGAAGAAGTAATGAGACAAAAACTTATGGGGGATTCTCCTGGCACGTGCCATTCTAATTTACAACCTAGGAACACGACTTCCAGAAAGGCTCTGCTGCCCTACTACCCAGATTTGGGAATGGAGAAATGCTGCCTCCTGTGGCCGTTTCCCATAACAGCAGCTTTAAACCCATTGCTAAAGGTCCCTAAGTATTCACCAAACTTGCAGTTCTGTAAATGACACCTGCCCTCCCCAAAAAAAAACCGGGGGTCGAAAATCGACCCCAAAATTCAAAAGAGCGCAACCTTCCAAGAAGACAATTTCAGGAGGTATACTGTACTCACACTTTTTTCTTTTCTTTTTTCTAACAGAAAAGAAAAAGGCCTGGAAAAATGGTGAATTTTAGGCATTTTTAAAGGCATGCAAACCGAAGTTCCCAAAACCTATCAGCCCACAGCAGTCAGAATGGCCGTTAGCAAAAATGCTGCAAACAATAAATGCTGACGGGATTGTGGAGAAATGCGTACCCTCGGTTCTAAGGGGGACGTGGTACTAGCCACTAATGAAAAGAAAATGGAGGTGCTTTGAAACGGGGAACATTGAGCTACCAGTCAATCAATCACACCCACTGCTGGGCCTATCCCCTGAGAAAACGAGAATCAAAAAGTCACAGGCTGGCAATCCTGCACTCCAGCAATATTTACCACAGCCAGCACTTGGAAGCAACGAAAATGTCCATCAACAGAGGAATGCACCAAGAAGACGTGGTCCATGTACACGATGGAATACTACTCCCATAAAAAATGTACATTAAAATTTAAAAACAAACAAACAAAAGTAAGGAGACATCAGCTTTTGAGGGTTTATCTGGGCACATTCCACTCTAATTTATAAGCGAGGAACACCACTGGTCGGGAGGTCTGTTTCCCTAGTTACCAGAGCGGGGAACGTAGAAAGGATGCCGCCCTCTGGCCGTTACCTGCAAGAGCAGCTTTAAAGCCTGTGCTAATGGGCACTTCATATGAACAAGTACTGCAGAGCTGTAAGTGACACCTGCCCTCAAAATGTCTTGAGGGGGGTAATGGCCAAAACATTTCAAAATGTGACACATACTTTAAGAAAACACTTTGAAGAACTAAGCTGTAATCACAGTTTTGAAAAAAAAAAGGACATGCCTTAAAGCTCAATTTCAACGGATTATGAGACACAAGCAAACTCAACCACAAAGCGGTATCAGCACACACCAGTCAGAATAACCATCAGCAAGACAACTATAAACAATAAATGCTGAAGGAGTTGTGGAGAAAGGCATACCCTCAACTTTAAGAGGGACATAACCTGGAAAGAGCCCCTAATGAGAACAGAATGGAGGGGCCTTTAAAAGGTAAACAGTGAGCTCCCATATTATGCAGCAGGCCCATTCCTGGACCTATAACCTAAGAAGACAGAATCGGAAAGACACAGGCAGGCAAATCTGCATTGCACAGTATTATCATAGCCAAGATATGGAAGGAACCAAAAAAGTCCACCAACAGATGGGTGGACCAGGAAGAACTTCTACATTTCGAGATGGAATTTCAGCTAGCGAAAAAATGCAACAATGCCATTTGCAGCGCCGCAGATGAGTCTAGAAGGAATCACGCAACTTGTAGTAAGTGAGTAAGCGAAAGACACATATCCTATCATATCACTTACAGCTGTTACCTAAAAATTGATACCAATGAAGACATCTCCACAGAGAAAGGCAATCACAGATTCATTAAACAAACTTATGGTCCACCAAATGGAAAGGTGTGAGGATTGGATACATTCCGATAATGGGGTTAACAGAGATATACAAACACATGTGAAATATATAATCACCAAAGAGCTACGGAATACCAAGAAAAGACTACTCAACATTGTGTCATAACCTACGTGGGAAAAGGATCCGAAGAAGAATACATATATGGATATGTGTGAAAGAACCACATCTTGCACACCTAGAACAAACAAAACATTGTAATCAAATTTGCTGTGATAAAAAAATAAAGATTAAGTGAAAAGTACGAACAAGAAGTAATGAGCCATAAACTTAAAGGGTTTTTTCCTGGCACATTGCATTCTAATTTACAACCTACAACACCACTTCCCTTAAGGCTCTGTTGCCCTAGTAACCAGGTTTGGTAAAGGAGAAATGCTGCCGCCTTGCGGCCGTTTCCCGCAAGAGCGGCTTTAAACCCACAGCTCATGGTCACTTCACAGTCACAAGGACTCGGGGCTGTAAAGGACACCTGCCCTCAAAAATCGTGCTGAGGTAGGGAATGGACAAAAAAATTCAAAACAGGCAAATCCTTCAAGAAGATAGTATGAGGAGGTAAGTTTTACTCACTCTCTCTACAGAAAAGGACAATGCATAAAAGCTCAAGCTCAGGAAGTATTAGACTCATGCAATCTAATCTACAAAACGGTTTCAACGCACACCAGTCGACTGACCATCAGCAAAAGGTCTACAAACCGTAAATGCTGAAGGGGTTTTAGAGACCTGTGTACCCTCCACCTGCTGGGGAGATGTAAAGTGGTAACAGCCAATAATGAGAACAGAAAGGAGCTGCGTTTAAAAGTAAAAATGGAGGTACCATTCAATCCAGCAGGCGCACCACTGGGCCTCTCACCTGAGAAGACCCGAATCGAGAAGACACAGGCCGCAAAAGCTGCTGCACTGCAGCCTTATTCACAATAGCCAAGACAGTGAAGCGACCAAAATGTCCATCAACTGGTGAATGGATAGAGAAGAAGTGGTCCATGTACACGACGGAATATTAGCCATGGAAAACAATGAAACACTGCTCTTTGAGGCACCACAGATGAGCCTGGAGATAATCACAAAACAGGAGGTAAGTCGGAAAGCAAAAGACCTATATCCTATGATATCACTTATAGGCGTTATCTAATAACTGACGCAAACGAACATATTTCCAGAGAGAAAGACGCTCACAAGCTTACAAAACAAACTATGCTCATCTAAAGGGAGAGGTGGGAGGAGTGGATAAATTAAGATAAGTGTTACTATACGGATACAAATTCGTATTAGATACATACATCAAAAAGACCGACCATTTAGCAAGGGAGGTCTACGGAACCCTCTGTAATATTTTACACGGGAAGAGGATCTGTACAGGAATAGACATATAAAATGTACAAATGAACCAGATTGTGGACACCTAGGACAAACAATATTCTAATCTTTACCCCGACTTAAACAATTTAAAAAAAACAAGAAGAAGTAATGAGACAAAAACTTATGGGGGATTCTCCTGGCACGTGCCATTCTAATTTACAACCTAGGAACACGACTTCCAGAAAGGCTCTGCTGCCCTACTACCCAGATTTGGGAATGGAGAAATGCTGCCTCCTGTGGCCGTTTCCCATAACAGCAGCTTTAAACCCATTGCTAAAGGTCCCTAAGTATTCACCAAACTTGCAGTTCTGTAAATGACACCTGCCCTCCCCAAAAAAAAACCGGGGGTCGAAAATCGACCCCAAAATTCAAAAGAGCGCAACCTTCCAAGAAGACAATTTCAGGAGGTATACTGTACTCACACTTTTTTCTTTTCTTTTTTCTAACAGAAAAGAAAAAGGCCTGGAAAAATGGTGAATTTTAGGCATTTTTAAAGGCATGCAAACCGAAGTTCCCAAAACCTATCAGCCCACAGCAGTCAGAATGGCCGTTAGCAAAAATGCTGCAAACAATAAATGCTGACGGGATTGTGGAGAAATGCGTACCCTCGGTTCTAAGGGGGACGTGGTACTAGCCACTAATGAAAAGAAAATGGAGGTGCTTTGAAACGGGGAACATTGAGCTACCAGTCAATCAATCACACCCACTGCTGGGCCTATCCCCTGAGAAAACGAGAATCAAAAAGTCACAGGCTGGCAATCCTGCACTCCAGCAATATTTACCACAGCCAGCACTTGGAAGCAACGAAAATGTCCATCAACAGAGGAATGCACCAAGAAGACGTGGTCCATGTACACGATGGAATACTACTCCCATAAAAAATGTACATTAAAATTTAAAAACAAACAAACAAAAGTAAGGAGACATCAGCTTTTGAGGGTTTATCTGGGCACATTCCACTCTAATTTATAAGCGAGGAACACCACTGGTCGGGAGGTCTGTTTCCCTAGTTACCAGAGCGGGGAACGTAGAAAGGATGCCGCCCTCTGGCCGTTACCTGCAAGAGCAGCTTTAAAGCCTGTGCTAATGGGCACTTCATATGAACAAGTACTGCAGAGCTGTAAGTGACACCTGCCCTCAAAATGTCTTGAGGGGGGTAATGGCCAAAACATTTCAAAATGTGACACATACTTTAAGAAAACACTTTGAAGAACTAAGCTGTAATCACAGTTTTGAAAAAAAAAAGGACATGCCTTAAAGCTCAATTTCAACGGATTATGAGACACAAGCAAACTCAACCACAAAGCGGTATCAGCACACACCAGTCAGAATAACCATCAGCAAGACAACTATAAACAATAAATGCTGAAGGAGTTGTGGAGAAAGGCATACCCTCAACTTTAAGAGGGACGTAACCTGGAAAGAGCCCCTAATGAGAACAGAATGGAGGGGCCTTTAAAAGGTAAACAGTGAGCTCCCATATTATGCAGCAGGCCCATTCCTGGACCTATAACCTAAGAAGACAGAATCGGAAAGACACAGGCAGGCAAATCTGCATTGCACAGTATTATCATAGCCAAGATATGGAAGGAACCAAAAAAGTCCACCAACAGATGGGTGGACCAGGAAGAACTTCTACATTTCGAGATGGAATTTCAGCTAGCGAAAAAATGCAACAATGCCATTTGCAGCGCCGCAGATGAGTCTAGAAGGAATCACGCAACTTGTAGTAAGTGAGTAAGCGAAAGACACATATCCTATCATATCACTTACAGCTGTTACCTAAAAATTGATACCAATGAAGACATCTCCACAGAGAAAGGCAATCACAGATTCATTAAACAAACTTATGGTCCACCAAATGGAAAGGTGTGAGGATTGGATACATTCCGATAATGGGGTTAACAGAGATATACAAACACATGTGAAATATATAATCACCAAAGAGCTACGGAATACCAAGAAAAGACTACTCAACATTGTGTCATAACCTACGTGGGAAAAGGATCCGAAGAAGAATACATATATGGATATGTGTGAAAGAACCACATCTTGCACACCTAGAACAAACAAAACATTGTAATCAAATTTGCTGTGATAAAAAAATAAAGATTAAGTGAAAAGTACGAACAAGAAGTAATGAGCCATAAACTTAAAGGGCTTTTTCCTGGCACATTGCATTCTAATTTACAACCTACAACACCACTTCCCTTAAGGCTCTGTTGCCCTAGTAACCAGGTTTGGTAAAGGAGAAATGCTGCCGCCTTGCGGCCGTTTCCCGCAAGAGCGGCTTTAAACCCACAGCTCATGGTCACTTCACAGTCACAAGGACTCGGGGCTGTAAAGGACACCTGCCCTCAAAAATCGTGCTGAGGTAGGGAATGGACAAAAAAATTCAAAACAGGCAAATCCTTCAAGAAGATAGTATGAGGAGGTAAGTTTTACTCACTCTCTCTACAGAAAAGGACAATGCATAAAAGCTCAAGCTCAGGAAGTATTAGACTCATGCAATCTAATCTACAAAACGGTTTCAACGCACACCAGTCGACTGACCATCAGCAAAAGGTCTACAAACCGTAAATGCTGAAGGGGTTTTAGAGACCTGTGTACCCTCCACCTGCTGGGGAGATGTAAAGTGGTAACAGCCAATAATGAGAACAGAAAGGAGCTGCGTTTAAAAGTAAAAATGGAGGTACCATTCAATCCAGCAGGCGCACCACTGGGCCTCTCACCTGAGAAGACCCGAATCGAGAAGACACAGGCCGCAAAAGCTGCTGCACTGCAGCCTTATTCACAATAGCCAAGACAGTGAAGCGACCAAAATGTCCATCAACTGGTGAATGGATAGAGAAGAAGTGGTCCATGTACACGACGGAATATTAGCCATGGAAAACAATGAAACACTGCTCTTTGAGGCACCACAGATGAGCCTGGAGATAATCACAAAACAGGAGGTAAGTCGGAAAGCAAAAGACCTATATCCTATGATATCACTTATAGGCGTTATCTAATAACTGACGCAAACGAACATATTTCCAGAGAGAAAGACGCTCACAAGCTTACAAAACAAACTATGCTCATCTAAAGGGAGAGGTGGGAGGAGTGGATAAATTAAGATAAGTGTTACTATACGGATACAAATTCGTATTAGATACATACATCAAAAAGACCGACCATATAGCAAGGGAGGTCTACGGAACCCTCTGTAATATTTTACACGGGAAGAGGATCTGTACAGGAATAGACATATAAAATGTACAAATGAACCAGATTGTGGACACCTAGGACAAACAATATTCTAATCTTTACCCCGACTTAAACAATTTAAAAAAAACAAGAAGAAGTAATGAGACAAAAACTTACGGGGGATTCTCCTGGCACGTGCCATTCTAATTTACAACCTAGGAACACGACTTCCAGAAAGGCTCTGCTGCCCTACTACCCAGATTTGGGAATGGAGAAATGCTGCCTCCTGTGGCCGTTTCCCATAACAGCAGCTTTAAACCCATTGCTAAAGGTCCCTAAGTATTCACCAAACTTGCAGTTCTGTAAATGACACCTGCCCTCCCCCAAAAAAAACCGGGGGTCGAAAATCGACCCAAAAATTCAAAAGAGCGCAACCTTCCAAGAAGACAATTTCAGGAGGTATACTGTACTCACACTTTTTTCTTTTCTTTTTTCTAACAGAAAAGAAAAAGGCCTGGAAAAATGGTGAATTTTAGGCATTTTTAAAGGCATGCAAACCGAAGTTCCCAAAACCTATCAGCCCACAGCAGTCAGAATGGCCGTTAGCAAAAATGCTGCAAACAATAAATGCTGAAGGGATTGTGGAGAAATGCGTACCCTCGGTTCTAAGGGGGACGTGGTACTAGCCACTAATGAAAAGAAAATGGAGGTGCTTTGAAACGGGGAACATTGAGCTACCAGTCAATCAATCACACCCACTGCTGGGCCTATCCCCTGAGAAAACGAGAATCAAAAAGTCACAGGCTGGCAATCCTGCACTCCAGCAATATTTACCACAGCCAGCACTTGGAAGCAACGAAAATGTCCATCAACAGAGGAATGCACCAAGAAGACGTGGTCCATGTACACGATGGAATACTACTCCCATAAAAAATGTACATTAAAATTTAAAAACAAACAAACAAAAGTAAGGAGACATCAGCTTTTGAGGGTTTATCTGGGCACATTCCACTCTAATTTATAAGCGAGGAACACCACTGGTCGGGAGGTCTGTTTCCCTAGTTACCAGAGCGGGGAACGTAGAAAGGATGCCGCCCTCTGGCCGTTACCTGCAAGAGCAGCTTTAAAGCCTGTGCTAATGGGCACTTCATATGAACAAGTACTGCAGAGCTGTAAGTGACACCTGCCCTCAAAATGTCTTGAGGGGGGTAATGGCCAAAACATTTCAAAATGTGACACATACTTTAAGAAAACACTTTGAAGAACTAAGCTGTAATCACAGTTTTGAAAAAAAAAAGGACATGCCTTAAAGCTCAATTTCAACGGATTATGAGACACAAGCAAACTCAACCACAAAGCGGTATCAGCACACACCAGTCAGAATAACCATCAGCAAGACAACTATAAACAATAAATGCTGAAGGAGTTGTGGAGAAAGGCATACCCTCAACTTTAAGAGGGACGTAACCTGGAAAGAGCCCCTAATGAGAACAGAATGGAGGGGCCTTTAAAAGGTAAACAGTGAGCTCCCATATTATGCAGCAGGCCCATTCCTGGACCTATAACCTAAGAAGACAGAATCGGAAAGACACAGGCAGGCAAATCTGCATTGCACAGTATTATCATAGCCAAGATATGGAAGGAACCAAAAAAGTCCACCAACAGATGGGTGGACCAGGAAGAACTTCTACATTTCGAGATGGAATTTCAGCTAGCGAAAAAATGCAACAATGCCATTTGCAGCGCCGCAGATGAGTCTAGAAGGAATCACGCAACTTGTAGTAAGTGAGTAAGCGAAAGACACATATCCTATCATATCACTTACAGCTGTTACCTAAAAATTGATACCAATGAAGACATCTCCACAGAGAAAGGCAATCACAGATTCATTAAACAAACTTATGGTTCACCAAATGGAAAGGTGTGAGGATTGGATACATTCCGATAATGGGGTTAACAGAGATATACAAACACATGTGAAATATATAATCACCAAAGAGCTACGGAATACCAAGAAAAGACTACTCAACATTGTGTCATAACCTACGTGGGAAAAGGATCCGAAGAAGAATACATATATGGATATGTGTGAAAGAACCACATCTTGCACACCTAGAACAAACAAAACATTGTAATCAAATTTGCTGTGATAAAAAAATAAAGATTAAGTGAAAAGTACGAACAAGAAGTAATGAGCCATAAACTTAAAGGGCTTTTTCCTGGCACACTGCATTCTAATTTACAACCTACAACACCACTTCCCTTAAGGCTCTGTTGCCCTAGTAACCAGGTTTGGTAAAGGAGAAATGCTGCCGCCTTGCGGCCGTTTCCCGCAAGAGCGGCTTTAAACCCACAGCTCATGGTCACTTCACAGTCACAAGGACTCGGGGCTGTAAAGGACACCTGCCCTCAAAAATCGTGCTGAGGTAGGGAATGGACAAAAAAATTCAAAACAGGCAAATCCTTCAAGAAGATAGTATGAGGAGGTAAGTTTTACTCACTCTCTCTACAGAAAAGGACAATGCATAAAAGCTCAAGCTCAGGAAGTATTAGACTCATGCAATCTAATCTACAAAACGGTTTCACCGCACACCAGTCGACTGACCATCAGCAAAAGGTCTACAAACCGTAAATGCTGAAGGGGTTTTAGAGACCTGTGTACCCTCCACCTGCTGGTGAGATGTAAAGTGGTAACAGCCAATAATGAGAACAGAAAGGAGCTGCGTTTAAAAGTAAAAATGGAGGTACCATTCAATCCAGCAGGCGCACCACTGGGCCTCTCACCTGAGAAGACCCGAATCGAGAAGACACAGGCCGCAAAAGCTGCTGCACTGCAGCCTTATTCACAATAGCCAAGACAGTGAAGCGACCAAAATGTCCATCAACTGGTGAATGGATAGAGAAGAAGTGGTCCATGTACACGACGGAATATTAGCCATGGAAAACAATGAAACACTGCTCTTTGAGGCACCACAGATGAGCCTGGAGATAATCACAAAACAGGAGGTAAGTCGGAAAGCAAAAGACCTATATCCTATGATATCACTTATAGGCGTTATCTAATAACTGACGCAAACGAACATATTTCCAGAGAGAAAGACGCTCACAAGCTTACAAAACAAACTATGCTCATCTAAAGGGAGAGGTGGGAGGAGTGGATAAATTAAGATAAGTGTTACTATACGGATACAAATTCGTATTAGATACATACATCAAAAAGACCGACCATTTAGCAAGGGAGGTCTACGGAACCCTCTGTAATATTTTACACGGGAAGAGGATCTGTACAGGAATAGACATATAAAATGTACAAATGAACCAGATTGTGGACACCTAGGACAAACAATATTCTAATCTTTACCCCGACTTAAACAATTTAAAAAAAACAAGAAGAAGTAATGAGACAAAAACTTATGGGGGATTCTCCTGGCACGTGCCATTCTAATTTACAACCTAGGAACACGACTTCCAGAAAGGCTCTGCTGCCCTACTACCCAGATTTGGGAATGGAGAAATGCTGCCTCCTGTGGCCGTTTCCCATAACAGCAGCTTTAAACCCATTGCTAAAGGTCCCTAAGTATTCACCAAACTTGCAGTTCTGTAAATGACACCTGCCCTCCCCAAAAAAAAACCGGGGGTCGAAAATCGACCCCAAAATTCAAAAGAGCGCAACCTTCCAAGAAGACAATTTCAGGAGGTATACTGTACTCACACTTTTTTCTTTTCTTTTTTCTAACAGAAAAGAAAAAGGCCTGGAAAAATGGTGAATTTTAGGCATTTTTAAAGGCATGCAAACCGAAGTTCCCAAAACCTATCAGCCCACAGCAGTCAGAATGGCCGTTAGCAAAAATGCTGCAAACAATAAATGCTGACGGGATTGTGGAGAAATGCGTACCCTCGGTTCTAAGGGGGACGTGGTACTAGCCACTAATGAAAAGAAAATGGAGGTGCTTTGAAACGGGGAACATTGAGCTACCAGTCAATCAATCACACCCACTGCTGGGCCTATCCCCTGAGAAAACGAGAATCAAAAAGTCACAGGCTGGCAATCCTGCACTCCAGCAATATTTACCACAGCCAGCACTTGGAAGCAACGAAAATGTCCATCAACAGAGGAATGCACCAAGAAGACGTGGTCCATGTACACGATGGAATACTACTCCCATAAAAAATGTACATTAAAATTTAAAAACAAACAAACAAAAGTAAGGAGACATCAGCTTTTGAGGGTTTATCTGGGCACATTCCACTCTAATTTATAAGCGAGGAACACCACTGGTCGGGAGGTCTGTTTCCCTAGTTACCAGAGCGGGGAACGTAGAAAGGATGCCGCCCTCTGGCCGTTACCTGCAAGAGCAGCTTTAAAGCCTGTGCTAATGGGCACTTCATATGAACAAGTACTGCAGAGCTGTAAGTGACACCTGCCCTCAAAATGTCTTGAGGGGGGTAATGGCCAAAACATTTCAAAATGTGACACATACTTTAAGAAAACACTTTGAAGAACTAAGCTGTAATCACAGTTTTGAAAAAAAAAAGGACATGCCTTAAAGCTCAATTTCAACGGATTATGAGACACAAGCAAACTCAACCACAAAGCGGTATCAGCACACACCAGTCAGAATAACCATCAGCAAGACAACTATAAACAATAAATGCTGAAGGAGTTGTGGAGAAAGGCATACCCTCAACTTTAAGAGGGACGTAACCTGGAAAGAGCCCCTAATGAGAACAGAATGGAGGGGCCTTTAAAAGGTAAACAGTGAGCTCCCATATTATGCAGCAGGCCCATTCCTGGACCTATAACCTAAGAAGACAGAATCGGAAAGACACAGGCAGGCAAATCTGCATTGCACAGTATTATCATAGCCAAGATATGGAAGGAACCAAAAAAGTCCACCAACAGATGGGTGGACCAGGAAGAACTTCTACATTTCGAGATGGAATTTCAGCTAGCGAAAAAATGCAACAATGCCATTTGCAGCGCCGCAGATGAGTCTAGAAGGAATCACGCAACTTGTAGTAAGTGAGTAAGCGAAAGACACATATCCTATCATATCACTTACAGCTGTTACCTAAAAATTGATACCAATGAAGACATCTCCACAGAGAAAGGCAATCACAGATTCATTAAACAAACTTATGGTCCACCAAATGGAAAGGTGTGAGGATTGGATACATTCCGATAATGGGGTTAACAGAGATATACAAACACATGTGAAATATATAATCACCAAAGAGCTACGGAATACCAAGAAAAGACTACTCAACATTGTGTCATAACCTACGTGGGAAAAGGATCCGAAGAAGAATACATATAGGGATATGTGTGAAAGAACCACATCTTGCACACCTAGAACAAACAAAACATTGTAATCAAATTTGCTGTGATAAAAAAATAAAGATTAAGTGAAAAGTACGAACAAGAAGTAATGAGCCATAAACTTAAAGGGCTTTTTCCTGGCACACTGCATTCTAATTTACAACCTACAACACCACTTCCCTTAAGGCTCTGTTGCCCTAGTAACCAGGTTTGGTAAAGGAGAAATGCTGCCGCCTTGCGGCCGTTTCCCGCAAGAGCGGCTTTAAACCCACAGCTCATGGTCACTTCACAGTCACAAGGACTCGGGGCTGTAAAGGACACCTGCCCTCAAAAATCGTGCTGAGGTAGGGAATGGACAAAAAAATTCAAAACAGGCAAATCCTTCAAGAAGATAGTATGAGGAGGTAAGTTTTACTCACTCTCTCTACAGAAAAGGACAATGCATAAAAGCTCAAGCTCAGGAAGTATTAGACTCATGCAATCTAATCTACAAAACGGTTTCACCGCACACCAGTCGACTGACCATCAGCAAAAGGTCTACAAACCGTAAATGCTGAAGGGGTTTTAGAGACCTGTGTACCCTCCACCTGCTGGTGAGATGTAAAGTGGTAACAGCCAATAATGAGAACAGAAAGGAGCTGCGTTTAAAAGTAAAAATGGAGGTACCATTCAATCCAGCAGGCGCACCACTGGGCCTCTCACCTGAGAAGACCCGAATCGAGAAGACACAGGCCGCAAAAGCTGCTGCACTGCAGCCTTATTCACAATAGCCAAGACAGTGAAGCGACCAAAATGTCCATCAACTGGTGAATGGATAGAGAAGAAGTGGTCCATGTACACGACGGAATATTAGCCATGGAAAACAATGAAACACTGCTCTTTGAGGCACCACAGATGAGCCTGGAGATAATCACAAAACAGGAGGTAAGTCGGAAAGCAAAAGACCTATATCCTATGATATCACTTATAGGCGTTATCTAATAACTGACGCAAACGAACATATTTCCAGAGAGAAAGACGCTCACAAGCTTACAAAACAAACTATGCTCATCTAAAGGGAGAGGTGGGAGGAGTGGATAAATTAAGATAAGTGTTACTATACGGATACAAATTCGTATTAGATACATACATCAAAAAGACCGACCATTTAGCAAGGGAGGTCTACGGAACCCTCTGTAATATTTTACACGGGAAGAGGATCTGTACAGGAATAGACATATAAAATGTACAAATGAACCAGATTGTGGACACCTAGGACAAACAATATTCTAATCTTTACCCCGACTTAAACAATTTAAAAAAAACAAGAAGAAGTAATGAGACAAAAACTTACGGGGGATTCTCCTGGCACGTGCCATTCTAATTTACAACCTAGGAACACGACTTCCAGAAAGGCTCTGCTGCCCTACTACCCAGATTTGGGAATGGAGAAATGCTGCCTCCTGTGGCCGTTTCCCATAACAGCAGCTTTAAACCCATTGCTAAAGGTCCCTAAGTATTCACCAAACTTGCAGTTCTGTAAATGACACCTGCCCTCCCCAAAAAAAAACCGGGGGTCGAAAATCGACCCAAAAATTCAAAAGAGCGCAACCTTCCAAGAAGACAATTTCAGGAGGTATACTGTACTCACACTTTTTTCTTTTCTTTTTTCTAACAGAAAAGAAAAAGGCCTGGAAAAATGGTGAATTTTAGGAATTTTTAAAGGCACGCAAACCGAAGTTCCCAAAACCTATCAGCCCACAGCAGTCAGAATGGCCGTTAGCAAAAATGCTGCAAACAAAAAATGCTGACGGGATTGTGGAGAAATGCGTACCCTCGGTTCTAAGGGGGACGTGGTACTAGCCACTAATGAAAAGAAAATGGAGGTGCTTTGAAACGGGGAACATTGAGCTACCAGTCAATCAATCACACCCACTGCTGGGCCTATCCCCTGAGAAAACGAGAATCAAAAAGTCACAGGCTGGCAATCCTGCACTCCAGCAATATTTACCACAGCCAGCACTTGGAAGCAACGAAAATGTCCATCAACAGAGGAATGCACCAAGAAGACGTGGTCCATGTACACGATGGAATACTACTCCCATAAAAAATGTACATTAAAATTTAAAAACAAACAAACAAAAGTAAGGAGACATCAGCTTTTGAGGGTTTATCTGGGCACATTCCACTCTAATTTATAAGCGAGGAACACCACTGGTCGGGAGGTCTGTTTCCCTAGTTACCAGAGCGGGGAACGTAGAAAGGATGCCGCCCTCTGGCCGTTACCTGCAAGAGCAGCTTTAAAGCCTGTGCTAATGGGCACTTCATATGAACAAGTACTGCAGAGCTGTAAGTGACACCTGCCCTCAAAATGTCTTGAGGGGGGTAATGGCCAAAACATTTCAAAATGTGACACATACTTTAAGAAAACACTTTGAAGAACTAAGCTGTAATCACAGTTTTGAAAAAAAAAAAGGACATGCCTTAAAGCTCAATTTCAACGGATTATGAGACACAAGCAAACTCAACCACAAAGCAGTATCAGCACACACCAGTCAGAATAACCATCAGCAAGACAACTATAAACAATAAATGCTGAAGGAGTTGTGGAGAAAGGCATACCCTCAACTTTAAGAGGGACGTAACCTGGAAAGAGCCCCTAATGAGAACAGAATGGAGGGGCCTTTAAAAGGTAAACAGTGAGCTCCCATATTATGCAGCAGGCCCATTCCTGGACCTATAACCTAAGAAGACAGAATCGGAAAGACACAGGCAGGCAAATCTGCATTGCACAGTATTATCATAGCCAAGATATGGAAGGAACCAAAAAAGTCCACCAACAGATGGGTGGACCAGGAAGAACTTCTACATTTCGAGATGGAATTTCAGCTAGCGAAAAAATGCAACAATGCCATTTGCAGCGCCGCAGATGAGTCTAGAAGGAATCACGCAACTTGTAGTAAGTGAGTAAGCGAAAGACACATATCCTATCATATCACTTACAGCTGTTACCTAAAAATTGATACCAATGAAGACATCTCCACAGAGAAAGGCAATCACAGATTCATTAAACAAACTTATGGTTCACCAAATGGAAAGGTGTGAGGATTGGATACATTCCGATAATGGGGTTAACAGAGATATACAAACACATGTGAAATATATAATCACCAAAGAGCTACGGAATACCAAGAAAAGACTACTCAACATTGTGTCATAACCTACGTGGGAAAAGGATCCGAAGAAGAATACATATATGGATATGTGTGAAAGAACCACATCTTGCACACCTAGAACAAACAAAACATTGTAATCAAATTTGCTGTGATAAAAAAATAAAGATTAAGTGAAAAGTACGAACAAGAAGTAATGAGCCATAAACTTAAAGGGCTTTTTCCTGGCACACTGCATTCTAATTTACAACCTACAACACCACTTCCCTTAAGGCTCTGTTGCCCTAGTAACCAGGTTTGGTAAAGGAGAAATGCTGCCGCCTTGCGGCCGTTTCCCGCAAGAGCGGCTTTAAACCCACAGCTCATGGTCACTTCACAGTCACAAGGACTCGGGGCTGTAAAGGACACCTGCCCTCAAAAATCGTGCTGAGGTAGGGAATGGACAAAAAAATTCAAAACAGGCAAATCCTTCAAGAAGATAGTATGAGGAGGTAAGTTTTACTCACTCTCTCTACAGAAAAGGACAATGCATAAAAGCTCAAGCTCAGGAAGTATTAGACTCATGCAATCTAATCTACGAAACGGTTTCACCGCACACCAGTCGACTGACCATCAGCAAAAGGTCTACAAACCGTAAATGCTGAAGGGGTTTTAGAGACCTGTGTACCCTCCACCTGCTGGTGAGATGTAAAGTGGTAACAGCCAATAATGAGAACAGAAAGGAGCTGCGTTTAAAAGTAAAAATGGAGGTACCATTCAATCCAGCAGGCGCACCACTGGGCCTCTCACCTGAGAAGACCCGAATCGAGAAGACACAGGCCGCAAAAGCTGCTGCACTGCAGCCTTATTCACAATAGCCAAGACAGTGAAGCGACCAAAATGTCCATCAACTGGTGAATGGATAGAGAAGAAGTGGTCCATGTACACGACGGAATATTAGCCATGGAAAACAATGAAACACTGCTCTTTGAGGCACCACAGATGAGCCTGGAGATAATCACAAAACAGGAGGTAAGTCGGAAAGCAAAAGACCTATATCCTATGATATCACTTATAGGCGTTATCTAATAACTGACGCAAACGAACATATTTCCAGAGAGAAAGACGCTCACAAGCTTACAAAACAAACTATGCTCATCTAAAGGGAGAGGTGGGAGGAGTGGATAAATTAAGATAAGTGTTACTATACGGATACAAATTCGTATTAGATACATACATCAAAAAGACCGACCATATAGCAAGGGAGGTCTACGGAACCCTCTGTAATATTTTACACGGGAAGAGGATCTGTACAGGAATAGACATATAAAATGTACAAATGAACCAGATTGTGGACACCTAGGACAAACAATATTCTAATCTTTACCCCGACTTAAACAATTTAAAAAAAACAAGAAGAAGTAATGAGACAAAAACTTACGGGGGATTCTCCTGGCACGTGCCATTCTAATTTACAACCTAGGAACACGACTTCCAGAAAGGCTCTGCTGCCCTACTACCCAGATTTGGGAATGGAGAAATGCTGCCTCCTGTGGCCGTTTCCCATAACAGCAGCTTTAAACCCATTGCTAAAGGTCCCTAAGTATTCACCAAACTTGCAGTTCTGTAAATGACACCTGCCCTCCCCCAAAAAAAAACCGGGGGTCGAAAATCGACCCAAAAATTCAAAAGAGCGCAACCTTCCAAGAAGACAATTTCAGGAGGTATACTGTACTCACACTTTTTTCTTTTCTTTTTTCTAACAGAAAAGAAAAAGGCCTGGAAAAATGGTGAATTTTAGGCATTTTTAAAGGCATGCAAACCGAAGTTCCCAAAACCTATCAGCCCACAGCAGTCAGAATGGCCGTTAGCAAAAATGCTGCAAACAATAAATGCTGACGGGATTGTGGAGAAATGCGTACCCTCGGTTCTAAGGGGGACGTGGTACTAGCCACTAATGAAAAGAAAATGGAGGTGCTTTGAAACGGGGAACATTGAGCTACCAGTCAATCAATCACACCCACTGCTGGGCCTATCCCCTGAGAAAACGAGAATCAAAAAGTCACAGGCTGGCAATCCTGCACTCCAGCAATATTTACCACAGCCAGCACTTGGAAGCAACGAAAATGTCCATCAACAGAGGAATGCACCAAGAAGACGTGGTCCATGTACACGATGGAATACTACTCCCATAAAAAATGTACATTAAAATTTAAAAACAAACAAACAAAAGTAAGGAGACATCAGCTTTTGAGGGTTTATCTGGGCACATTCCACTCTAATTTATAAGCGAGGAACACCACTGGTCGGGAGGTCTGTTTCCCTAGTTACCAGAGCGGGGAACGTAGAAAGGATGCCGCCCTCTGGCCGTTACCTGCAAGAGCAGCTTTAAAGCCTGTGCTAATGGGCACTTCATATGAACAAGTACTGCAGAGCTGTAAGTGACACCTGCCCTCAAAATGTCTTGAGGGGGGTAATGGCCAAAACATTTCAAAATGTGACACATACTTTAAGAAAACACTTTGAAGAACTAAGCTGTAATCACAGTTTTGAAAAAAAAAAGGACATGCCTTAAAGCTCAATTTCAACGGATTATGAGACACAAGCAAACTCAACCACAAAGCGGTATCAGCACACACCAGTCAGAATAACCATCAGCAAGACAACTATAAACAATAAATGCTGAAGGAGTTGTGGAGAAAGGCATACCCTCAACTTTAAGAGGGACGTAACCTGGAAAGAGCCCCTAATGAGAACAGAATGGAGGGGCCTTTAAAAGGTAAACAGTGAGCTCCCATATTATGCAGCAGGCCCATTCCTGGACCTATAACCTAAGAAGACAGAATCGGAAAGACACAGGCAGGCAAATCTGCATTGCACAGTATTATCATAGCCAAGATATGGAAGGAACCAAAAAAGTCCACCAACAGATGGGTGGACCAGGAAGAACTTCTACATTTCGAGATGGAATTTCAGCTAGCGAAAAAATGCAACAATGCCATTTGCAGCGCCGCAGATGAGTCTAGAAGGAATCACGCAACTTGTAGTAAGTGAGTAAGCGAAAGACACATATCCTATCATATCACTTACAGCTGTTACCTAAAAATTGATACCGATGAAGACATCTCCACAGAGAAAGGCAATCACAGATTCATTAAACAAACTTATGGTTCACCAAATGGAAAGGTGTGAGGATTGGATACATTCCGATAATGGGGTTAACAGAGATATACAAACACATGTGAAATATATAATCACCAAAGAGCTACGGAATACCAAGAAAAGACTACTCAACATTGTGTCATAACCTACGTGGGAAAAGGATCCGAAGAAGAATACATATATGGATATGTGTGAAAGAACCACATCTTGCACACCTAGAACAAACAAAACATTGTAATCAAATTTGCTGTGATAAAAAAATAAAGATTAAGTGAAAAGTACGAACAAGAAGTAATGAGCCATAAACTTAAAGGGCTTTTTCCTGGCACACTGCATTCTAATTTACAACCTACAACACCACTTCCCTTAAGGCTCTGTTGCCCTAGTAACCAGGTTTGGTAAAGGAGAAATGCTGCCGCCTTGCGGCCGTTTCCCGCAAGAGCGGCTTTAAACCCACAGCTCATGGTCACTTCACAGTCACAAGGACTCGGGGCTGTAAAGGACACCTGCCCTCAAAAATCGTGCTGAGGTAGGGAATGGACAAAAAAATTCAAAACAGGCAAATCCTTCAAGAAGATAGTATGAGGAGGTAAGTTTTACTCACTCTCTCTACAGAAAAGGACAATGCATAAAAGCTCAAGCTCAGGAAGTATTAGACTCATGCAATCTAATCTACGAAACGGTTTCACCGCACACCAGTCGACTGACCATCAGCAAAAGGTCTACAAACCGTAAATGCTGAAGGGGTTTTAGAGACCTGTGTACCCTCCACCTGCTGGTGAGATGTAAAGTGGTAACAGCCAATAATGAGAACAGAAAGGAGCTGCGTTTAAAAGTAAAAATGGAGGTACCATTCAATCCAGCAGGCGCACCACTGGGCCTCTCACCTGAGAAGACCCGAATCGAGAAGACACAGGCCGCAAAAGCTGCTGCACTGCAGCCTTATTCACAATAGCCAAGACAGTGAAGCGACCAAAATGTCCATCAACTGGTGAATGGATAGAGAAGAAGTGGTCCATGTACACGACGGAATATTAGCCATGGAAAACAATGAAACACTGCTCTTTGAGGCACCACAGATGAGCCTGGAGATAATCACAAAACAGGAGGTAAGTCGGAAAGCAAAAGACCTATATCCTATGATATCACTTATAGGCGTTATCTAATAACTGACGCAAACGAACATATTTCCAGAGAGAAAGACGCTCACAAGCTTACAAAACAAACTATGCTCATCTAAAGGGAGAGGTGGGAGGAGTGGATAAATTAAGATAAGTGTTACTATACGGATACAAATTCGTATTAGATACATACATCAAAAAGACCGACCATATAGCAAGGGAGGTCTACGGAACCCTCTGTAATATTTTACACGGGAAGAGGATCTGTACAGGAATAGACATATAAAATGTACAAATGAACCAGATTGTGGACACCTAGGACAAACAATATTCTAATCTTTACCCCGACTTAAACAATTTAAAAAAAACAAGAAGAAGTAATGAGACAAAAACTTACGGGGGATTCTCCTGGCACGTGCCATTCTAATTTACAACCTAGGAACACGACTTCCAGAAAGGCTCTGCTGCCCTACTACCCAGATTTGGGAATGGAGAAATGCTGCCTCCTGTGGCCGTTTCCCATAACAGCAGCTTTAAACCCATTGCTAAAGGTCCCTAAGTATTCACCAAACTTGCAGTTCTGTAAATGACACCTGCCCTCCCCAAAAAAAAAACCGGGGGTCGAAAATCGACCCCAAAATTCAAAAGAGCGCAACCTTCCAAGAAGACAATTTCAGGAGGTATACTGTACTCACACTTTTTTCTTTTCTTTTTTCTAACAGAAAAGAAAAAGGCCTGGAAAAATGGTGAATTTTAGGCATTTTTAAAGGCATGCAAACCGAAGTTCCCAAAACCTATCAGCCCACAGCAGTCAGAATGGCCGTTAGCAAAAATGCTGCAAACAATAAATGCTGACGGGATTGTGGAGAAATGCGTACCCTCGGTTCTAAGGGGGACGTGGTACTAGCCACTAATGAAAAGAAAATGGAGGTGCTTTGAAACGGGGAACATTGAGCTACCAGTCAATCAATCACACCCACTGCTGGGCCTATCCCCTGAGAAAACGAGAATCAAAAAGTCACAGGCTGGCAATCCTGCACTCCAGCAATATTTACCACAGCCAGCACTTGGAAGCAACGAAAATGTCCATCAACAGAGGAATGCACCAAGAAGACGTGGTCCATGTACACGATGGAATACTACTCCCATAAAAAATGTACATTAAAATTTAAAAACAAACAAACAAAAGTAAGGAGACATCAGCTTTTGAGGGTTTATCTGGGCACATTCCACTCTAATTTATAAGCGAGGAACACCACTGGTCGGGAGGTCTGTTTCCCTAGTTACCAGAGCGGGGAACGTAGAAAGGATGCCGCCCTCTGGCCGTTACCTGCAAGAGCAGCTTTAAAGCCTGTGCTAATGGGCACTTCATATGAACAAGTACTGCAGAGCTGTAAGTGACACCTGCCCTCAAAATGTCTTGAGGGGGCTAATGGCCAAAACATTTCAAAATGTGACACATACTTTAAGAAAACACTTTGAAGAACTAAGCTGTAATCACAGTTTTGAAAAAAAAAAGGACATGCCTTAAAGCTCAATTTCAACGGATTATGAGACACAAGCAAACTCAACCACAAAGCGGTATCAGCACACACCAGTCAGAATAACCATCAGCAAGACAACTATAAACAATAAATGCTGAAGGAGTTGTGGAGAAAGGCATACCCTCAACTTTAAGAGGGACGTAACCTGGAAAGAGCCCCTAATGAGAACAGAATGGAGGGGCCTTTAAAAGGTAAACAGTGAGCTCCCATATTATGCAGCAGGCCCATTCCTGGACCTATAACCTAAGAAGACAGAATCGGAAAGACACAGGCAGGCAAATCTGCATTGCACAGTATTATCATAGCCAAGATATGGAAGGAACCAAAAAAGTCCACCAACAGATGGGTGGACCAGGAAGAACTTCTACATTTCGAGATGGAATTTCAGCTAGCGAAAAAATGCAACAATGCCATTTGCAGCGCCGCAGATGAGTCTAGAAGGAATCACGCAACTTGTAGTAAGTGAGTAAGCGAAAGACACATATCCTATCATATCACTTACAGCTGTTACCTAAAAATTGATACCGATGAAGACATCTCCACAGAGAAAGGCAATCACAGATTCATTAAACAAACTTATGGTTCACCAAATGGAAAGGTGTGAGGATTGGATACATTCCGATAATGGGGTTAACAGAGATATACAAACACATGTGAAATATATAATCACCAAAGAGCTACGGAATACCAAGAAAAGACTACTCAACATTGTGTCATAACCTACGTGGGAAAAGGATCCGAAGAAGAATACATATATGGATATGTGTGAAAGAACCACATCTTGCACACCTAGAACAAACAAAACATTGTAATCAAATTTGCTGTGATAAAAAAATAAAGATTAAGTGAAAAGTACGAACAAGAAGTAATGAGCCATAAACTTAAAGGGCTTTTTCCTGGCACACTGCATTCTAATTTACAACCTACAACACCACTTCCCTTAAGGCTCTGTTGCCCTAGTAACCAGGTTTGGTAAAGGAGAAATGCTGCCGCCTTGTGGCCGTTTCCCGCAAGAGCGGCTTTAAACCCACAGCTCATGGTCACTTCACAGTCACAAGGACTCGGGGCTGTAAAGGACACCTGCCCTCAAAAATCGTGCTGAGGTAGGGAATGGACAAAAAAATTCAAAACAGGCAAATCCTTCAAGAAGATAGTATGAGGAGGTAAGTTTTACTCACTCTCTCTACAGAAAAGGACAATGCATAAAAGCTCAAGCTCAGGAAGTATTAGACTCATGCAATCTAATCTACGAAACGGTTTCACCGCACACCAGTCGACTGACCATCAGCAAAAGGTCTACAAACCGTAAATGCTGAAGGGGTTTTAGAGACCTGTGTACCCTCCACCTGCTGGTGAGATGTAAAGTGGTAACAGCCAATAATGAGAACAGAAAGGAGCTGCGTTTAAAAGTAAAAATGGAGGTACCATTCAATCCAGCAGGCGCACCACTGGGCCTCTCACCTGAGAAGACCCGAATCGAGAAGACACAGGCCGCAAAAGCTGCTGCACTGCAGCCTTATTCACAATAGCCAAGACAGTGAAGCGACCAAAATGTCCATCAACTGGTGAATGGATAGAGAAGAAGTGGTCCATGTACACGACGGAATATTAGCCATGGAAAACAATGAAACACTGCTCTTTGAGGCACCACAGATGAGCCTGGAGATAATCACAAAACAGGAGGTAAGTCGGAAAGCAAAAGACCTATATCCTATGATATCACTTATAGGCGTTATCTAATAACTGACGCAAACGAACATACTTCCAGAGAGAAAGACGCTCACAAGCTTACAAAACAAACTATGCTCATCTAAAGGGAGAGGTGGGAGGAGTGGATAAATTAAGATAAGTGTTACTATACGGATACAAATTCGTATTAGATACATACATCAAAAAGACCGACCATATAGCAAGGGAGGTCTACGGAACCCTCTGTAATATTTTACATGGGAAGAGGATCTGTACAGGAATAGACATATAAAATGTACAAATGAACCAGATTGTGGACACCTAGGACAAACAATATTCTAATCTTTACCCCGACTTAAACAATTTAAAAAAAACAAGAAGAAGTAATGAGACAAAAACTTACGGGGGATTCTCCTGGCACGTGCCATTCTAATTTACAACCTAGGAACACGACTTCCAGAAAGGCTCTGCTGCCCTACTACCCAGATTTGGGAATGGAGAAATGCTGCCTCCTGTGGCCGTTTCCCATAACAGCACCTTTAAACCCATTGCTAAAGGTCCCTAAGTATTCACCAAACTTGCAGTTCTGTAAATGACACCTGCCCTCCCCAAAAAAAAAACCGGGGGTCGAAAATCGACCCCAAAATTCAAAAGAGCGCAACCTTCCAAGAAGACAATTTCAGGAGGTATACTGTACTCACACTTTTTTCTTTTCTTTTTTCTAACAGAAAAGAAAAAGGCCTGGAAAAATGGTGAATTTTAGGCATTTTTAAAGGCATGCAAACCGAAGTTCCCAAAACCTATCAGCCCACAGCAGTCAGAATGGCCGTTAGCAAAAATGCTGCAAACAATAAATGCTGACGGGATTGTGGAGAAATGCGTACCCTCGGTTCTAAGGGGGACGTGGTACTAGCCACTAATGAAAAGAAAATGGAGGTGCTTTGAAACGGGGAACATTGAGCTACCAGTCAATCAATCACACCCACTGCTGGGCCTATCCCCTGAGAAAACGAGAATCAAAAAGTCACAGGCTGGCAATCCTGCACTCCAGCAATATTTACCACAGCCAGCACTTGGAAGCAACGAAAATGTCCATCAACAGAGGAATGCACCAAGAAGACGTGGTCCATGTACACGATGGAATACTACTCCCATAAAAAATGTACATTAAAATTTAAAAACAAACAAACAAAAGTAAGGAGACATCAGTTTTTGAGGGTTTATCTGGGCACATTCCACTCTAATTTATAAGCGAGGAACACCACTGGTCGGGAGGTCTGTTTCCCTAGTTACCAGAGCGGGGAACGTAGAAAGGATGCCGCCCTCTGGCCGTTACCTGCAAGAGCAGCTTTAAAGCCTGTGCTAATGGGCACTTCATATGAACAAGTACTGCAGAGCTGTAAGTGACACCTGCCCTCAAAATGTCTTGAGGGGGCTAATGGCCAAAACATTTCAAAATGTGACACATACTTTAAGAAAACACTTTGAAGAACTAAGCTGTAATCACAGTTTTGAAAAAAAAAAGGACATGCCTTAAAGCTCAATTTCAACGGATTATGAGACACAAGCAAACTCAACCACAAAGCGGTATCAGCACACACCAGTCAGAATAACCATCAGCAAGACAACTATAAACAATAAATGCTGAAGGAGTTGTGGAGAAAGGCATACCCTCAACTTTAAGAGGGACGTAACCTGGAAAGAGCCCCTAATGAGAACAGAATGGAGGGGCCTTTAAAAGGTAAACAGTGAGCTCCCATATTATGCAGCAGGCCCATTCCTGGACCTATAACCTAAGAAGACAGAATCGGAAAGACACAGGCAGGCAAATCTGCATTGCACAGTATTATCATAGCCAAGATATGGAAGGAACCAAAAAAGTCCACCAACAGATGGGTGGACCAGGAAGAACTTCTACATTTCAAGATGGAATTTCAGCTAGCGAAAAAATGCAACAATGCCATTTGCAGCGCCGCAGATGAGTCTAGAAGGCATCACGCAACTTGTAGTAAGTGAGTAAGCGAAAGACACATATCCTATCATATCACTTACAGCTGTTACCTAAAAATTGATACCGATGAAGACATCTCCACAGAGAAAGGCAATCACAGATTCATTAAACAAACTTATGGTTCACCAAATGGAAAGGTGTGAGGATTGGATACATTCCGATAATGGGGTTAACAGAGATATACAAACACATGTGAAATATATAATCACCAAAGAGCTACGGAATACCAAGAAAAGACTACTCAACATTGTGTCATAACCTACGTGGGAAAAGGATCCGAAGAAGAATACATATATGGATATGTGTGAAAGAACCACATCTTGCACACCTAGAACAAACAAAACATTGTAATCAAATTTGCTGTGATAAAAAAATAAAGATTAAGTGAAAAGTACGAACAAGAAGTAATGAGCCATAAACTTAAAGGGCTTTTTCCTGGCACACTGCATTCTAATTTACAACCTACAACACCACTTCCCTTAAGGCTCTGTTGCCCTAGTAACCAGGTTTGGTAAAGGAGAAATGCTGCCGCCTTGCGGCCGTTTCCCGCAAGAGCGGCTTTAAACCCACAGCTCATGGTCACTTCACAGTCACAAGGACTCGGGGCTGTAAAGGACACCTGCCCTCAAAAATCGTGCTGAGGTAGGGAATGGACAAAAAAATTCAAAACAGGCAAATCCTTCAAGAAGATAGTATGAGGAGGTAAGTTTTACTCACTCTCTCTACAGAAAAGGACAATGCATAAAAGCTCAAGCTCAGGAAGTATTAGACTCATGCAATCTAATCTACAAAACGGTTTCACCGCACACCAGTCGACTGACCATCAGCAAAAGGTCTACAAACCGTAAATGCTGAAGGGGTTTTAGAGACCTGTGTACCCTCCACCTGCTGGTGAGATGTAAAGTGGTAACAGCCAATAATGAGAACAGAAAGGAGCTGCGTTTAAAAGTAAAAATGGAGGTACCATTCAATCCAGCAGGCGCACCACTGGGCCTCTCACCTGAGAAGACCCGAATCGAGAAGACACAGGCCGCAAAAGCTGCTGCACTGCAGCCTTATTCACAATAGCCAAGACAGTGAAGCGACCAAAATGTCCATCAACTGGTGAATGGATAGAGAAGAAGTGGTCCATGTACACGACGGAATATTAGCCATGGAAAACAATGAAACACTGCTCTTTGAGGCACCACAGATGAGCCTGGAGATAATCACAAAACAGGAGGTAAGTCGGAAAGCAAAAGACCTATATCCTATGATATCACTTATAGGCGTTATCTAATAACTGACGCAAACGAACATATTTCCAGAGAGAAAGACGCTCACAAGCTTACAAAACAAACTATGCTCATCTAAAGGGAGAGGTGGGAGGAGTGGATAAATTAAGATAAGTGTTACTATACGGATACAAATTCGTATTAGATACATACATCAAAAAGACCGACCATATAGCAAGGGAGGTCTACGGAACCCTCTGTAATATTTTACACGGGAAGAGGATCTGTACAGGAATAGACATATAAAATGTACAAATGAACCAGATTGTGGACACCTAGGACAAACAATATTCTAATCTTTACCCCGACTTAAACAATTTAAAAAAAACAAGAAGAAGTAATGAGACAAAAACTTACGGGGGATTCTCCTGGCACGTGCCATTCTAATTTACAACCTAGGAACACGACTTCCAGAAAGGCTCTGCTGCCCTATTACCCAGATTTGGGAATGGAGAAATGCTGCCTCCTGTGGCCGTTTCCCATAACAGCAGCTTTAAACCCATTGCTAAAGGTCCCTAAGTATTCACCAAACTTGTAGTTCTGTAAATGACACCTGCCCTCCCCCAAAAAAAACCGGGGGTCGAAAATCGACCCAAAAATTCAAAAGAGCGCAACCTTCCAAGAAGACAATTTCAGGAGGTATACTGTACTCACACTTTTTTCTTTTCTTTTTTCTAACAGAAAAGAAAAAGGCCTGGAAAAATGGTGAATTTTAGGCATTTTTAAAGGCATGCAAACCGAAGTTCCCAAAACCTATCAGCCCACAGCAGTCAGAATGGCCGTTAGCAAAAATGCTGCAAACAATAAATGCTGAAGGGATTGTGGAGAAATGCGTACCCTCGGTTCTAAGGGGGACGTGGTACTAGCCACTAATGAAAAGAAAATGGAGGTGCTTTGAAACGGGGAACATTGAGCTACCAGTCAATCAATCACACCCACTGCTGGGCCTATCCCCTGAGAAAACGAGAATCAAAAAGTCACAGGCTGGCAATCCTGCACTCCAGCAATATTTACCACAGCCAGCACTTGGAAGCAACGAAAATGTCCATCAACAGAGGAATGCACCAAGAAGACGTGGTCCATGTACACGATGGAATACTACTCCCATAAAAAATGTACATTAAAATTTAAAAACAAACAAACAAAAGTAAGGAGACATCAGCTTTTGAGGGTTTATCTGGGCACATTCCACTCTAATTTATAAGCGAGGAACACCACTGGTCGGGAGGTCTGTTTCCCTAGTTACCAGAGCGGGGAACGTAGAAAGGATGCCGCCCTCTGGCCGTTACCTGCAAGAGCAGCTTTAAAGCCTGTGCTAATGGGCACTTCATATGAACAAGTACTGCAGAGCTGTAAGTGACACCTGCCCTCAAAATGTCTTGAGGGGGCTAATGGCCAAAACATTTCAAAATGTGACACATACTTTAAGAAAACACTTTGAAGAACTAAGCTGTAATCACAGTTTTGAAAAAAAAAAGGACATGCCTTAAAGCTCAATTTCAACGGATTATGAGACACAAGCAAACTCAACCACAAAGCGGTATCAGCACACACCAGTCAGAATAACCATCAGCAAGACAACTATAAACAATAAATGCTGAAGGAGTTGTGGAGAAAGGCATACCCTCAACTTTAAGAGGGACGTAACCTGGAAAGAGCCCCTAATGAGAACAGAATGGAGGGGCCTTTAAAAGGTAAACAGTGAGCTCCCATATTATGCAGCAGGCCCATTCCTGGACCTATAACCTAAGAAGACAGAATCGGAAAGACACAGGCAGGCAAATCTGCATTGCACAGTATTATCATAGCCAAGATATGGAAGGAACCAAAAAAGTCCACCAACAGATGGGTGGACCAGGAAGAACTTCTACATTTCGAGATGGAATTTCAGCTAGCGAAAAAATGCAACAATGCCATTTGCAGCGCCGCAGATGAGTCTAGAAGGAATCACGCAACTTGTAGTAAGTGAGTAAGCGAAAGACACATATCCTATCATATCACTTACAGCTGTTACCTAAAAATTGATACCGATGAAGACATCTCCACAGAGAAAGGCAATCACAGATTCATTAAACAAACTTATGGTTCACCAAATGGAAAGGTGTGAGGATTGGATACATTCCGATAATGGGGTTAACAGAGATATACAAACACATGTGAAATATATAATCACCAAAGAGCTACGGAATACCAAGAAAAGACTACTCAACATTGTGTCATAACCTACGTGGGAAAAGGATCCGAAGAAGAATACATATATGGATATGTGTGAAAGAACCACATCTTGCACACCTAGAACAAACAAAACATTGTAATCAAATTTGCTGTGATAAAAAAATAAAGATTAAGTGAAAAGTACGAACAAGAAGTAATGAGCCATAAACTTAAAGGGCTTTTTCCTGGCACACTGCATTCTAATTTACAACCTACAACACCACTTCCCTTAAGGCTCTGTTGCCCTAGTAACCAGGTTTGGTAAAGGAGAAATGCTGCCGCCTTGCGGCCGTTTCCCGCAAGAGCGGCTTTAAACCCACAGCTCATGGTCACTTCACAGTCACAAGGACTCGGGGCTGTAAAGGACACCTGCCCTCAAAAATCGTGCTGAGGTAGGGAATGGACAAAAAAATTCAAAACAGGCAAATCCTTCAAGAAGATAGTATGAGGAGGTAAGTTTTACTCACTCTCTCTACAGAAAAGGACAATGCATAAAAGCTCAAGCTCAGGAAGTATTAGACTCATGCAATCTAATCTACAAAACGGTTTCACCGCACACCAGTCGACTGACCATCAGCAAAAGGTCTACAAACCGTAAATGCTGAAGGGGTTTTAGAGACCTGTGTACCCTCCACCTGCTGGTGAGATGTAAAGTGGTAACAGCCAATAATGAGAACAGAAAGGAGCTGCGTTTAAAAGTAAAAATGGAGGTACCATTCAATCCAGCAGGCGCACCACTGGGCCTCTCACCTGAGAAGACCCGAATCGAGAAGACACAGGCCGCAAAAGCTGCTGCACTGCAGCCTTATTCACAATAGCCAAGACAGTGAAGCGACCAAAATGTCCATCAACTGGTGAATGGATAGAGAAGAAGTGGTCCATGTACACGACGGAATATTAGCCATGGAAAACAATGAAACACTGCTCTTTGAGGCACCACAGATGAGCCTGGAGATAATCACAAAACAGGAGGTAAGTCGGAAAGCAAAAGACCTATATCCTATGATATCACTTATAGGCGTTATCTAATAACTGACGCAAACGAACATATTTCCAGAGAGAAAGACGCTCACAAGCTTACAAAACAAACTATGCTCATCTAAAGGGAGAGGTGGGAGGAGTGGATAAATTAAGATAAGTGTTACTATACGGATACAAATTCGTATTAGATACATACATCAAAAAGACCGACCATATAGCAAGGGAGGTCTACGGAACCCTCTGTAATATTTTACACGGGAAGAGGATCTGTACAGGAATAGACATATAAAATGTACAAATGAACCAGATTGTGGACACCTAGGACAAACAATATTCTAATCTTTACCCCGACTTAAACAATTTAAAAAAAACAAGAAGAAGTAATGAGACAAAAACTTACGGGGGATTCTCCTGGCACGTGCCATTCTAATTTACAACCTAGGAACACGACTTCCAGAAAGGCTCTGCTGCCCTATTACCCAGATTTGGGAATGGAGAAATGCTGCCTCCTGTGGCCGTTTCCCATAACAGCAGCTTTAAACCCATTGCTAAAGGTCCCTAAGTATTCACCAAACTTGCAGTTCTGTAAATGACACCTGCCCTCCCCCAAAAAAAACCGGGGGTCGAAAATCGACCCAAAAATTCAAAAGAGCGCAACCTTCCAAGAAGACAATTTCAGGAGGTATACTGTACTCACACTTTTTTCTTTTCTTTTTTCTAACAGAAAAGAAAAAGGCCTGGAAAAATGGTGAATTTTAGGCATTTTTAAAGGCATGCAAACCGAAGTTCCCAAAACCTATCAGCCCACAGCAGTCAGAATGGCCGTTAGCAAAAATGCTGCAAACAATAAATGCTGAAGGGATTGTGGAGAAATGCGTACCCTCGGTTCTAAGGGGGACGTGGTACTAGCCACTAATGAAAAGAAAATGGAGGTGCTTTGAAACGGGGAACATTGAGCTACCAGTCAATCAATCACACCCACTGCTGGGCCTATCCCCTGAGAAAACGAGAATCAAAAAGTCACAGGCTGGCAATCCTGCACTCCAGCAATATTTACCACAGCCAGCACTTGGAAGCAACGAAAATGTCCATCAACAGAGGAATGCACCAAGAAGACGTGGTCCATGTACACGATGGAATACTACTCCCATAAAAAATGTACATTAAAATTTAAAAACAAACAAACAAAAGTAAGGAGACATCAGCTTTTGAGGGTTTATCTGGGCACATTCCACTCTAATTTATAAGCGAGGAACACCACTGGTCGGGAGGTCTGTTTCCCTAGTTACCAGAGCGGGGAACGTAGAAAGGATGCCGCCCTCTGGCCGTTACCTGCAAGAGCAGCTTTAAAGCCTGTGCTAATGGGCACTTCATATGAACAAGTACTGCAGAGCTGTAAGTGACACCTGCCCTCAAAATGTCTTGAGGGGGCTAATGGCCAAAACATTTCAAAATGTGACACATACTTTAAGAAAACACTTTGAAGAACTAAGCTGTAATCACAGTTTTGAAAAAAAAAAGGACATGCCTTAAAGCTCAATTTCAACGGATTATGAGACACAAGCAAACTCAACCACAAAGCGGTATCAGCACACACCAGTCAGAATAACCATCAGCAAGACAACTATAAACAATAAATGCTGAAGGAGTTGTGGAGAAAGGCATACCCTCAACTTTAAGAGGGACGTAACCTGGAAAGAGCCCCTAATGAGAACAGAATGGAGGGGCCTTTAAAAGGTAAACAGTGAGCTCCCATATTATGCAGCAGGCCCATTCCTGGACCTATAACCTAAGAAGACAGAATCGGAAAGACACAGGCAGGCAAATCTGCATTGCACAGTATTATCATAGCCAAGATATGGAAGGAACCAAAAAAGTCCACCAACAGATGGGTGGACCAGGAAGAACTTCTACATTTCGAGATGGAATTTCAGCTAGCGAAAAAATGCAACAATGCCATTTGCAGCGCCGCAGATGAGTCTAGAAGGAATCACGCAACTTGTAGTAAGTGAGTAAGCGAAAGACACATATCCTATCATATCACTTACAGCTGTTACCTAAAAATTGATACCGATGAAGACATCTCCACAGAGAAAGGCAATCACAGATTCATTAAACAAACTTATGGTTCACCAAATGGAAAGGTGTGAGGATTGGATACATTCCGATAATGGGGTTAACAGAGATATACAAACACATGTGAAATATATAATCACCAAAGAGCTACGGAATACCAAGAAAAGACTACTCAACATTGTGTCATAACCTACGTGGGAAAAGGATCCGAAGAAGAATACATATATGGATATGTGTGAAAGAACCACATCTTGCACACCTAGAACAAACAAAACATTGTAATCAAATTTGCTGTGATAAAAAAATAAAGATTAAGTGAAAAGTACGAACAAGAAGTAATGAGCCATAAACTTAAAGGGCTTTTTCCTGGCACACTGCATTCTAATTTACAACCTACAACACCACTTCCCTTAAGGCTCTGTTGCCCTAGTAACCAGGTTTGGTAAAGGAGAAATGCTGCCGCCTTGCGGCCGTTTCCCGCAAGAGCGGCTTTAAACCCACAGCTCATGGTCACTTCACAGTCACAAGGACTCGGGGCTGTAAAGGACACCTGCCCTCAAAAATCGTGCTGAGGTAGGGAATGGACAAAAAAATTCAAAACAGGCAAATCCTTCAAGAAGATAGTATGAGGAGGTAAGTTTTACTCACTCTCTCTACAGAAAAGGACAATGCATAAAAGCTCAAGCTCAGGAAGTATTAGACTCATGCAATCTAATCTACAAAACGGTTTCACCGCACACCAGTCGACTGACCATCAGCAAAAGGTCTACAAACCGTAAATGCTGAAGGGGTTTTAGAGACCTGTGTACCCTCCACCTGCTGGTGAGATGTAAAGTGGTAACAGCCAATAATGAGAACAGAAAGGAGCTGCGTTTAAAAGTAAAAATGGAGGTACCATTCAATCCAGCAGGCGCACCACTGGGCCTCTCACCTGAGAAGACCCGAATCGAGAAGACACAGGCCGCAAAAGCTGCTGCACTGCAGCCTTATTCACAATAGCCAAGACAGTGAAGCGACCAAAATGTCCATCAACTGGTGAATGGATAGAGAAGAAGTGGTCCATGTACACGACGGAATATTAGCCATGGAAAACAATGAAACACTGCTCTTTGAGGCACCACAGATGAGCCTGGAGATAATCACAAAACAGGAGGTAAGTCGGAAAGCAAAAGACCTATATCCTATGATATCACTTATAGGCGTTATCTAATAACTGACGCAAACGAACATATTTCCAGAGAGAAAGACGCTCACAAGCTTACAAAACAAACTATGCTCATCTAAAGGGAGAGGTGGGAGGAGTGGATAAATTAAGATAAGTGTTACTATACGGATACAAATTCGTATTAGATACATACATCAAAAAGACCGACCATATAGCAAGGGAGGTCTACGGAACCCTCTGTAATATTTTACACGGGAAGAGGATCTGTACAGGAATAGACATATAAAATGTACAAATGAACCAGATTGTGGACACCTAGGACAAACAATATTCTAATCTTTACCCCGACTTAAACAATTTAAAAAAAACAAGAAGAAGTAATGAGACAAAAACTTACGGGGGATTCTCCTGGCACGTGCCATTCTAATTTACAACCTAGGAACACGACTTCCAGAAAGGCTCTGCTGCCCTACTACCCAGATTTGGGAATGGAGAAATGCTGCCTCCTGTGGCCGTTTCCCATAACAGCAGCTTTAAACCCATTGCTAAAGGTCCCTAAGTATTCACCAAACTTGCAGTTCTGTAAATGACACCTGCCCTCCCCCAAAAAAAACCGGGGGTCGAAAATCGACCCAAAAATTCAAAAGAGCGCAACCTTCCAAGAAGACAATTTCAGGAGGTATACTGTACTCACACTTTTTTCTTTTCTTTTTTCTAACAGAAAAGAAAAAGGCCTGGAAAAATGGTGAATTTTAGGCATTTTTAAAGGCATGCAAACCGAAGTTCCCAAAACCTATCAGCCCACAGCAGTCAGAATGGCCGTTAGCAAAAATGCTGCAAACAATAAATGCTGAAGGGATTGTGGAGAAATGCGTACCCTCGGTTCTAAGGGGGACGTGGTACTAGCCACTAATGAAAAGAAAATGGAGGTGCTTTGAAACGGGGAACATTGAGCTACCAGTCAATCAATCACACCCACTGCTGGGCCTATCCCCTGAGAAAACGAGAATCAAAAAGTCACAGGCTGGCAATCCTGCACTCCAGCAATATTTACCACAGCCAGCACTTGGAAGCAACGAAAATGTCCATCAACAGAGGAATGCACCAAGAAGACGTGGTCCATGTACACGATGGAATACTACTCCCATAAAAAATGTACATTAAAATTTAAAAACAAACAAACAAAAGTAAGGAGACATCAGCTTTTGAGGGTTTATCTGGGCACATTCCACTCTAATTTATAAGCGAGGAACACCACTGGTCGGGAGGTCTGTTTCCCTAGTTACCAGAGCGGGGAACGTAGAAAGGATGCCGCCCTCTGGCCGTTACCTGCAAGAGCAGCTTTAAAGCCTGTGCTAATGGGCACTTCATATGAACAAGTACTGCAGAGCTGTAAGTGACACCTGCCCTCAAAATGTCTTGAGGGGGCTAATGGCCAAAACATTTCAAAATGTGACACATACTTTAAGAAAACACTTTGAAGAACTAAGCTGTAATCACAGTTTTGAAAAAAAAAAGGACATGCCTTAAAGCTCAATTTCAACGGATTATGAGACACAAGCAAACTCAACCACAAAGCGGTATCAGCACACACCAGTCAGAATAACCATCAGCAAGACAACTATAAACAATAAATGCTGAAGGAGTTGTGGAGAAAGGCATACCCTCAACTTTAAGAGGGACGTAACCTGGAAAGAGCCCCTAATGAGAACAGAATGGAGGGGCCTTTAAAAGGTAAACAGTGAGCTCCCATATTATGCAGCAGGCCCATTCCTGGACCTATAACCTAAGAAGACAGAATCGGAAAGACACAGGCAGGCAAATCTGCATTGCACAGTATTATCATAGCCAAGATATGGAAGGAACCAAAAAAGTCCACCAACAGATGGGTGGACCAGGAAGAACTTCTACATTTCGAGATGGAATTTCAGCTAGCGAAAAAATGCAACAATGCCATTTGCAGCGCCGCAGATGAGTCTAGAAGGCATCACGCAACTTGTAGTAAGTGAGTAAGCGAAAGACACATATCCTATCATATCACTTACAGCTGTTACCTAAAAATTGATACCGATGAAGACATCTCCACAGAGAAAGGCAATCACAGATTCATTAAACAAACTTATGGTTCACCAAATGGAAAGGTGTGAGGATTGGATACATTCCGATAATGGGGTTAACAGAGATATACAAACACATGTGAAATATATAATCACCAAAGAGCTACGGAATACCAAGAAAAGACTACTCAACATTGTGTCATAACCTACGTGGGAAAAGGATCCGAAGAAGAATACATATATGGATATGTGTGAAAGAACCACATCTTGCACACCTAGAACAAACAAAACATTGTAATCAAATTTGCTGTGATAAAAAAATAAAGATTAAGTGAAAAGTACGAACAAGAAGTAATGAGCCATAAACTTAAAGGGCTTTTTCCTGGCACACTGCATTCTAATTTACAACCTACAACACCACTTCCCTTAAGGCTCTGTTGCCCTAGTAACCAGGTTTGGTAAAGGAGAAATGCTGCCGCCTTGCGGCCGTTTCCCGCAAGAGCGGCTTTAAACCCACAGCTCATGGTCACTTCACAGTCACAAGGACTCGGGGCTGTAAAGGACACCTGCCCTCAAAAATCGTGCTGAGGTAGGGAATGGACAAAAAAATTCAAAACAGGCAAATCCTTCAAGAAGATAGTATGAGGAGGTAAGTTTTACTCACTCTCTCTACAGAAAAGGACAATGCATAAAAGCTCAAGCTCAGGAAGTATTAGACTCATGCAATCTAATCTACAAAACGGTTTCACCGCACACCAGTCGACTGACCATCAGCAAAAGGTCTACAAACCGTAAATGCTGAAGGGGTTTTAGAGACCTGTGTACCCTCCACCTGCTGGTGAGATGTAAAGTGGTAACAGCCAATAATGAGAACAGAAAGGAGCTGCGTTTAAAAGTAAAAATGGAGGTACCATTCAATCCAGCAGGCGCACCACTGGGCCTCTCACCTGAGAAGACCCGAATCGAGAAGACACAGGCCGCAAAAGCTGCTGCACTGCAGCCTTATTCACAATAGCCAAGACAGTGAAGCGACCAAAATGTCCATCAACTGGTGAATGGATAGAGAAGAAGTGGTCCATGTACACGACGGAATATTAGCCATGGAAAACAATGAAACACTGCTCTTTGAGGCACCACAGATGAGCCTGGAGATAATCACAAAACAGGAGGTAAGTCGGAAAGCAAAAGACCTATATCCTATGATATCACTTATAGGCGTTATCTAATAACTGACGCAAACGAACATATTTCCAGAGAGAAAGACGCTCACAAGCTTACAAAACAAACTATGCTCATCTAAAGGGAGAGGTGGGAGGAGTGGATAAATTAAGATAAGTGTTACTATACGGATACAAATTCGTATTAGATACATACATCAAAAAGACCGACCATATAGCAAGGGAGGTCTACGGAACCCTCTGTAATATTTTACACGGGAAGAGGATCTGTACAGGAATAGACATATAAAATGTACAAATGAACCAGATTGTGGACACCTAGGACAAACAATATTCTAATCTTTACCCCGACTTAAACAATTTAAAAAAAACAAGAAGAAGTAATGAGACAAAAACTTACGGGGGATTCTCCTGGCACGTGCCATTCTAATTTACAACCTAGGAACACGACTTCCAGAAAGGCTCTGCTGCCCTACTACCCAGATTTGGGAATGGAGAAATGCTGCCTCCTGTGGCCGTTTCCCATAACAGCAGCTTTAAACCCATTGCTAAAGGTCCCTAAGTATTCACCAAACTTGCAGTTCTGTAAATGACACCTGCCCTCCCCCAAAAAAAACCGGGGGTCGAAAATCGACCCAAAAATTCAAAAGAGCGCAACCTTCCAAGAAGACAATTTCAGGAGGTATACTGTACTCACACTTTTTTCTTTTCTTTTTTCTAACAGAAAAGAAAAAGGCCTGGAAAAATGGTGAATTTTAGGCATTTTTAAAGGCATGCAAACCGAAGTTCCCAAAACCTATCAGCCCACAGCAGTCAGAATGGCCGTTAGCAAAAATGCTGCAAACAATAAATGCTGAAGGGATTGTGGAGAAATGCGTACCCTCGGTTCTAAGGGGGACGTGGTACTAGCCACTAATGAAAAGAAAATGGAGGTGCTTTGAAACGGGGAACATTGAGCTACCAGTCAATCAATCACACCCACTGCTGGGCCTATCCCCTGAGAAAACGAGAATCAAAAAGTCACAGGCTGGCAATCCTGCACTCCAGCAATATTTACCACAGCCAGCACTTGGAAGCAACGAAAATGTCCATCAACAGAGGAATGCACCAAGAAGACGTGGTCCATGTACACGATGGAATACTACTCCCATAAAAAATGTACATTAAAATTTAAAAACAAACAAACAAAAGTAAGGAGACATCAGCTTTTGAGGGTTTATCTGGGCACATTCCACTCTAATTTATAAGCGAGGAACACCACTGGTCGGGAGGTCTGTTTCCCTAGTTACCAGAGCGGGGAACGTAGAAAGGATGCCGCCCTCTGGCCGTTACCTGCAAGAGCAGCTTTAAAGCCTGTGCTAATGGGCACTTCATATGAACAAGTACTGCAGAGCTGTAAGTGACACCTGCCCTCAAAATGTCTTGAGGGGGCTAATGGCCAAAACATTTCAAAATGTGACACATACTTTAAGAAAACACTTTGAAGAACTAAGCTGTAATCACAGTTTTGAAAAAAAAAAGGACATGCCTTAAAGCTCAATTTCAACGGATTATGAGACACAAGCAAACTCAACCACAAAGCGGTATCAGCACACACCAGTCAGAATAACCATCAGCAAGACAACTATAAACAATAAATGCTGAAGGAGTTGTGGAGAAAGGCATACCCTCAACTTTAAGAGGGACGTAACCTGGAAAGAGCCCCTAATGAGAACAGAATGGAGGGGCCTTTAAAAGGTAAACAGTGAGCTCCCATATTATGCAGCAGGCCCATTCCTGGACCTATAACCTAAGAAGACAGAATCGGAAAGACACAGGCAGGCAAATCTGCATTGCACAGTATTATCATAGCCAAGATATGGAAGGAACCAAAAAAGTCCACCAACAGATGGGTGGACCAGGAAGAACTTCTACATTTCGAGATGGAATTTCAGCTAGCGAAAAAATGCAACAATGCCATTTGCAGCGCCGCAGATGAGTCTAGAAGGCATCACGCAACTTGTAGTGAGTAAGCGAAAGACACATATCCTATCATATCACTTACAGCTGTTACCTAAAAATTGATACCGATGAAGACATCTCCACAGAGAAAGGCAATCACAGATTCATTAAACAAACTTATGGTTCACCAAATGGAAAGGTGTGAGGATTGGATACATTCCGATAATGGGGTTAACAGAGATATACAAACACATGTGAAATATATAATCACCAAAGAGCTACGGAATACCAAGAAAAGACTACTCAACATTGTGTCATAACCTACGTGGGAAAAGGATCCGAAGAAGAATACATATATGGATATGTGTGAAAGAACCACATCTTGCACACCTAGAACAAACAAAACATTGTAATCAAATTTGCTGTGATAAAAAAATAAAGATTAAGTGAAAAGTACGAACAAGAAGTAATGAGCCATAAACTTAAAGGGCTTTTTCCTGGCACACTGCATTCTAATTTACAACCTACAACACCACTTCCCTTAAGGCTCTGTTGCCCTAGTAACCAGGTTTGGTAAAGGAGAAATGCTGCCGCCTTGCGGCCGTTTCCCGCAAGAGCGGCTTTAAACCCACAGCTCATGGTCACTTCACAGTCACAAGGACTCGGGGCTGTAAAGGACACCTGCCCTCAAAAATCGTGCTGAGGTAGGGAATGGACAAAAAAATTCAAAACAGGCAAATCCTTCAAGAAGATAGTATGAGGAGGTAAGTTTTACTCACTCTCTCTACAGAAAAGGACAATGCATAAAAGCTCAAGCTCAGGAAGTATTAGACTCATGCAATCTAATCTACAAAACGGTTTCACCGCACACCAGTCGACTGACCATCAGCAAAAGGTCTACAAACCGTAAATGCTGAAGGGGTTTTAGAGACCTGTGTACCCTCCACCTGCTGGTGAGATGTAAAGTGGTAACAGCCAATAATGAGAACAGAAAGGAGCTGCGTTTAAAAGTAAAAATGGAGGTACCATTCAATCCAGCAGGCGCACCACTGGGCCTCTCACCTGAGAAGACCCGAATCGAGAAGACACAGGCCGCAAAAGCTGCTGCACTGCAGCCTTATTCACAATAGCCAAGACAGTGAAGCGACCAAAATGTCCATCAACTGGTGAATGGATAGAGAAGAAGTGGTCCATGTACACGACGGAATATTAGCCATGGAAAACAATGAAACACTGCTCTTTGAGGCACCACAGATGAGCCTGGAGATAATCACAAAACAGGAGGTAAGTCGGAAAGCAAAAGACCTATATCCTATGATATCACTTATAGGCGTTATCTAATAACTGACGCAAACGAACATATTTCCAGAGAGAAAGACGCTCACAAGCTTACAAAACAAACTATGCTCATCTAAAGGGAGAGGTGGGAGGAGTGGATAAATTAAGATAAGTGTTACTATACGGATACAAATTCGTATTAGATACATACATCAAAAAGACCGACCATATAGCAAGGGAGGTCTACGGAACCCTCTGTAATATTTTACACGGGAAGAGGATCTGTACAGGAATAGACATATAAAATGTACAAATGAACCAGATTGTGGACACCTAGGACAAACAATATTCTAATCTTTACCCCGACTTAAACAATTTAAAAAAAACAAGAAGAAGTAATGAGACAAAAACTTACGGGGGATTCTCCTGGCACGTGCCATTCTAATTTACAACCTAGGAACACGACTTCCAGAAAGGCTCTGCTGCCCTACTACCCAGATTTGGGAATGGAGAAATGCTGCCTCCTGTGGCCGTTTCCCATAACAGCAGCTTTAAACCCATTGCTAAAGGTCCCTAAGTATTCACCAAACTTGCAGTTCTGTAAATGACACCTGCCCTCCCCCAAAAAAAACCGGGGGTCGAAAATCGACCCAAAAATTCAAAAGAGCGCAACCTTCCAAGAAGACAATTTCAGGAGGTATACTGTACTCACACTTTTTTCTTTTCTTTTTTCTAACAGAAAAGAAAAAGGCCTGGAAAAATGGTGAATTTTAGGCATTTTTAAAGGCATGCAAACCGAAGTTCCCAAAACCTATCAGCCCACAGCAGTCAGAATGGCCGTTAGCAAAAATGCTGCAAACAATAAATGCTGAAGGGATTGTGGAGAAATGCGTACCCTCGGTTCTAAGGGGGACGTGGTACTAGCCACTAATGAAAAGAAAATGGAGGTGCTTTGAAACGGGGAACATTGAGCTACCAGTCAATCAATCACACCCACTGCTGGGCCTATCCCCTGAGAAAACGAGAATCAAAAAGTCACAGGCTGGCAATCCTGCACTCCAGCAATATTTACCACAGCCAGCACTTGGAAGCAACGAAAATGTCCATCAACAGAGGAATGCACCAAGAAGACGTGGTCCATGTACACGATGGAATACTACTCCCATAAAAAATGTACATTAAAATTTAAAAACAAACAAACAAAAGTAAGGAGACATCAGCTTTTGAGGGTTTATCTGGGCACATTCCACTCTAATTTATAAGCGAGGAACACCACTGGTCGGGAGGTCTGTTTCCCTAGTTACCAGAGCGGGGAACGTAGAAAGGATGCCGCCCTCTGGCCGTTACCTGCAAGAGCAGCTTTAAAGCCTGTGCTAATGGGCACTTCATATGAACAAGTACTGCAGAGCTGTAAGTGACACCTGCCCTCAAAATGTCTTGAGGGGGCTAATGGCCAAAACATTTCAAAATGTGACACATACTTTAAGAAAACACTTTGAAGAACTAAGCTGTAATCACAGTTTTGAAAAAAAAAAGGACATGCCTTAAAGCTCAATTTCAACGGATTATGAGACACAAGCAAACTCAACCACAAAGCGGTATCAGCACACACCAGTCAGAATAACCATCAGCAAGACAACTATAAACAATAAATGCTGAAGGAGTTGTGGAGAAAGGCATACCCTCAACTTTAAGAGGGACGTAACCTGGAAAGAGCCCCTAATGAGAACAGAATGGAGGGGCCTTTAAAAGGTAAACAGTGAGCTCCCATATTATGCAGCAGGCCCATTCCTGGACCTATAACCTAAGAAGACAGAATCGGAAAGACACAGGCAGGCAAATCTGCATTGCACAGTATTATCATAGCCAAGATATGGAAGGAACCAAAAAAGTCCACCAACAGATGGGTGGACCAGGAAGAACTTCTACATTTCGAGATGGAATTTCAGCTAGCGAAAAAATGCAACAATGCCATTTGCAGCGCCGCAGATGAGTCTAGAAGGCATCACGCAACTTGTAGTAAGTGAGTAAGCGAAAGACACATATCCTATCATATCACTTACAGCTGTTACCTAAAAATTGATACCGATGAAGACATCTCCACAGAGAAAGGCAATCACAGATTCATTAAACAAACTTATGGTTCACCAAATGGAAAGGTGTGAGGATTGGATACATTCCGATAATGGGGTTAACAGAGATATACAAACACATGTGAAATATATAATCACCAAAGAGCTACGGAATACCAAGAAAAGACTACTCAACATTGTGTCATAACCTACGTGGGAAAAGGATCCGAAGAAGAATACATATATGGATATGTGTGAAAGAACCACATCTTGCACACCTAGAACAAACAAAACATTGTAATCAAATTTGCTGTGATAAAAAAATAAAGATTAAGTGAAAAGTACGAACAAGAAGTAATGAGCCATAAACTTAAAGGGCTTTTTCCTGGCACACTGCATTCTAATTTACAACCTACAACACCACTTCCCTTAAGGCTCTGTTGCCCTAGTAACCAGGTTTGGTAAAGGAGAAATGCTGCCGCCTTGCGGCCGTTTCCCGCAAGAGCGGCTTTAAACCCACAGCTCATGGTCACTTCACAGTCACAAGGACTCGGGGCTGTAAAGGACACCTGCCCTCAAAAATCGTGCTGAGGTAGGGAATGGACAAAAAAATTCAAAACAGGCAAATCCTTCAAGAAGATAGTATGAGGAGGTAAGTTTTACTCACTCTCTCTACAGAAAAGGACAATGCATAAAAGCTCAAGCTCAGGAAGTATTAGACTCATGCAATCTAATCTACAAAACGGTTTCACCGCACACCAGTCGACTGACCATCAGCAAAAGGTCTACAAACCGTAAATGCTGAAGGGGTTTTAGAGACCTGTGTACCCTCCACCTGCTGGTGAGATGTAAAGTGGTAACAGCCAATAATGAGAACAGAAAGGAGCTGCGTTTAAAAGTAAAAATGGAGGTACCATTCAATCCAGCAGGCGCACCACTGGGCCTCTCACCTGAGAAGACCCGAATCGAGAAGACACAGGCCGCAAAAGCTGCTGCACTGCAGCCTTATTCACAATAGCCAAGACAGTGAAGCGACCAAAATGTCCATCAACTGGTGAATGGATAGAGAAGAAGTGGTCCATGTACACGACGGAATATTAGCCATGGAAAACAATGAAACACTGCTCTTTGAGGCACCACAGATGAGCCTGGAGATAATCACAAAACAGGAGGTAAGTCGGAAAGCAAAAGACCTATATCCTATGATATCACTTATAGGCGTTATCTAATAACTGACGCAAACGAACATATTTCCAGAGAGAAAGACGCTCACAAGCTTACAAAACAAACTATGCTCATCTAAAGGGAGAGGTGGGAGGAGTGGATAAATTAAGATAAGTGTTACTATACGGATACAAATTCGTATTAGATACATACATCAAAAAGACCGACCATATAGCAAGGGAGGTCTACGGAACCCTCTGTAATATTTTACACGGGAAGAGGATCTGTACAGGAATAGACATATAAAATGTACAAATGAACCAGATTGTGGACACCTAGGACAAACAATATTCTAATCTTTACCCCGACTTAAACAATTTAAAAAAAACAAGAAGAAGTAATGAGACAAAAACTTACGGGGGATTCTCCTGGCACGTGCCATTCTAATTTACAACCTAGGAACACGACTTCCAGAAAGGCTCTGCTGCCCTACTACCCAGATTTGGGAATGGAGAAATGCTGCCTCCTGTGGCCGTTTCCCATAACAGCAGCTTTAAACCCATTGCTAAAGGTCCCTAAGTATTCACCAAACTTGCAGTTCTGTAAATGACACCTGCCCTCCCCCAAAAAAAACCGGGGGTCGAAAATCGACCCAAAAATTCAAAAGAGCGCAACCTTCCAAGAAGACAATTTCAGGAGGTATACTGTACTCACACTTTTTTCTTTTCTTTTTTCTAACAGAAAAGAAAAAGGCCTGGAAAAATGGTGAATTTTAGGCATTTTTAAAGGCATGCAAACCGAAGTTCCCAAAACCTATCAGCCCACAGCAGTCAGAATGGCCGTTAGCAAAAATGCTGCAAACAATAAATGCTGAAGGGATTGTGGAGAAATGCGTACCCTCGGTTCTAAGGGGGACGTGGTACTAGCCACTAATGAAAAGAAAATGGAGGTGCTTTGAAACGGGGAACATTGAGCTACCAGTCAATCAATCACACCCACTGCTGGGCCTATCCCCTGAGAAAACGAGAATCAAAAAGTCACAGGCTGGCAATCCTGCACTCCAGCAATATTTACCACAGCCAGCACTTGGAAGCAACGAAAATGTCCATCAACAGAGGAATGCACCAAGAAGACGTGGTCCATGTACACGATGGAATACTACTCCCATAAAAAATGTACATTAAAATTTAAAAACAAACAAACAAAAGTAAGGAGACATCAGCTTTTGAGGGTTTACCTGGGCACATTCCACTCTAATTTATAAGCGAGGAACACCACTGGTCGGGAGGTCTGTTTCCCTAGTTACCAGAGCGGGGAACGTAGAAAGGATGCCGCCCTCTGGCCGTTACCTGCAAGAGCAGCTTTAAAGCCTGTGCTAATGGGCACTTCATATGAACAAGTACTGCAGAGCTGTAAGTGACACCTGCCCTCAAAATGTCTTGAGGGGGCTAATGGCCAAAACATTTCAAAATGTGACACATACTTTAAGAAAACACTTTGAAGAACTAAGCTGTAATCACAGTTTTGAAAAAAAAAAGGACATGCCTTAAAGCTCAATTTCAACGGATTATGAGACACAAGCAAACTCAACCACAAAGCGGTATCAGCACACACCAGTCAGAATAACCATCAGCAAGACAACTATAAACAATAAATGCTGAAGGAGTTGTGGAGAAAGGCATACCCTCAACTTTAAGAGGGACGTAACCTGGAAAGAGCCCCTAATGAGAACAGAATGGAGGGGCCTTTAAAAGGTAAACAGTGAGCTCCCATATTATGCAGCAGGCCCATTCCTGGACCTATAACCTAAGAAGACAGAATCGGAAAGACACAGGCAGGCAAATCTGCATTGCACAGTATTATCATAGCCAAGATATGGAAGGAACCAAAAAAGTCCACCAACAGATGGGTGGACCAGGAAGAACTTCTACATTTCGAGATGGAATTTCAGCTAGCGAAAAAATGCAACAATGCCATTTGCAGCGCCGCAGATGAGTCTAGAAGGCATCACGCAACTTGTAGTAAGTGAGTAAGCGAAAGACACATATCCTATCATATCACTTACAGCTGTTACCTAAAAATTGATACCGATGAAGACATCTCCACAGAGAAAGGCAATCACAGATTCATTAAACAAACTTATGGTTCACCAAATGGAAAGGTGTGAGGATTGGATACATTCCGATAATGGGGTTAACAGAGATATACAAACACATGTGAAATATATAATCACCAAAGAGCTACGGAATACCAAGAAAAGACTACTCAACATTGTGTCATAACCTACGTGGGAAAAGGATCCGAAGAAGAATACATATATGGATATGTGTGAAAGAACCACATCTTGCACACCTAGAACAAACAAAACATTGTAATCAAATTTGCTGTGATAAAAAAATAAAGATTAAGTGAAAAGTACGAACAAGAAGTAATGAGCCATAAACTTAAAGGGCTTTTTCCTGGCACACTGCATTCTAATTTACAACCTACAACACCACTTCCCTTAAGGCTCTGTTGCCCTAGTAACCAGGTTTGGTAAAGGAGAAATGCTGCCGCCTTGCGGCCGTTTCCCGCAAGAGCGGCTTTAAACCCACAGCTCATGGTCACTTCACAGTCACAAGGACTCGGGGCTGTAAAGGACACCTGCCCTCAAAAATCGTGCTGAGGTAGGGAATGGACAAAAAAATTCAAAACAGGCAAATCCTTCAAGAAGATAGTATGAGGAGGTAAGTTTTACTCACTCTCTCTACAGAAAAGGACAATGCATAAAAGCTCAAGCTCAGGAAGTATTAGACTCATGCAATCTAATCTACAAAACGGTTTCACCGCACACCAGTCGACTGACCATCAGCAAAAGGTCTACAAACCGTAAATGCTGAAGGGGTTTTAGAGACCTGTGTACCCTCCACCTGCTGGTGAGATGTAAAGTGGTAACAGCCAATAATGAGAACAGAAAGGAGCTGCGTTTAAAAGTAAAAATGGAGGTACCATTCAATCCAGCAGGCGCACCACTGGGCCTCTCACCTGAGAAGACCCGAATCGAGAAGACACAGGCCGCAAAAGCTGCTGCACTGCAGCCTTATTCACAATAGCCAAGACAGTGAAGCGACCAAAATGTCCATCAACTGGTGAATGGATAGAGAAGAAGTGGTCCATGTACACGACGGAATATTAGCCATGGAAAACAATGAAACACTGCTCTTTGAGGCACCACAGATGAGCCTGGAGATAATCACAAAACAGGAGGTAAGTCGGAAAGCAAAAGACCTATATCCTATGATATCACTTATAGGCGTTATCTAATAACTGACGCAAACGAACATATTTCCAGAGAGAAAGACGCTCACAAGCTTACAAAACAAACTATGCTCATCTAAAGGGAGAGGTGGGAGGAGTGGATAAATTAAGATAAGTGTTAGTATACGGTTACAAATTCGTATTAGATACATACATCAAAAAGACCGACCATATAGCAAGGGAGGTCTACGGAACCCTCTGTAATATTTTACACGGGAAGAGGATCTGTACAGGAATAGACATATAAAATGTACAAATGAACCAGATTGTGGACACCTAGGACAAACAATATTCTAATCTTTACCCCGACTTAAACAATTTAAAAAAAACAAGAAGAAGTAATGAGACAAAAACTTACGGGGGATTCTCCTGGCATGTGCCATTCTAATTTACAACCTAGGAACACGACTTCCAGAAAGGCTCTGCTGCCCTACTACCCAGATTTGGGAATGGAGAAATGCTGCCTCCTGTGGCCGTTTCCCATAACAGCAGCTTTAAACCCATTGCTAAAGGTCCCTAAGTATTCACCAAACTTGCAGTTCTGTAAATGACACCTGCCCTCCCCCAAAAAAAACCGGGGGTCGAAAATCGACCCAAAAATTCAAAAGAGCGCAACCTTCCAAGAAGACAATTTCAGGAGGTATACTGTACTCACACTTTTTTCTTTTCTTTTTTCTAACAGAAAAGAAAAAGGCCTGGAAAAATGGTGAATTTTAGGCATTTTTAAAGGCATGCAAACCGAAGTTCCCAAAACCTATCAGCCCACAGCAGTCAGAATGGCCGTTAGCAAAAATGCTGCAAACAATAAATGCTGAAGGGATTGTGGAGAAATGCGTACCCTCGGTTCTAAGGGGGACGTGGTACTAGCCACTAATGAAAAGAAAATGGAGGTGCTTTGAAACGGGGAACATTGAGCTACCAGTCAATCAATCACACCCACTGCTGGGCCTATCCCCTGAGAAAACGAGAATCAAAAAGTCACAGGCTGGCAATCCTGCACTCCAGCAATATTTACCACAGCCAGCACTTGGAAGCAACGAAAATGTCCATCAACAGAGGAATGCACCAAGAAGACGTGGTCCATGTACACGATGGAATACTACTCCCATAAAAAATGTACATTAAAATTTAAAAACAAACAAACAAAAGTAAGGAGACATCAGCTTTTGAGGGTTTACCTGGGCACATTCCACTCTAATTTATAAGCGAGGAACACCACTGGTCGGGAGGTCTGTTTCCCTAGTTACCAGAGCGGGGAACGTAGAAAGGATGCCGCCCTCTGGCCGTTACCTGCAAGAGCAGCTTTAAAGCCTGTGCTAATGGGCACTTCATATGAACAAGTACTGCAGAGCTGTAAGTGACACCTGCCCTCAAAATGTCTTGAGGGGGCTAATGGCCAAAACATTTCAAAATGTGACACATACTTTAAGAAAACACTTTGAAGAACTAAGCTGTAATCACAGTTTTGAAAAAAAAAAGGACATGCCTTAAAGCTCAATTTCAACGGATTATGAGACACAAGCAAACTCAACCACAAAGCGGTATCAGCACACACCAGTCAGAATAACCATCAGCAAGACAACTATAAACAATAAATGCTGAAGGAGTTGTGGAGAAAGGCATACCCTCAACTTTAAGAGGGACGTAACCTGGAAAGAGCCCCTAATGAGAACAGAATGGAGGGGCCTTTAAAAGGTAAACAGTGAGCTCCCATATTATGCAGCAGGCCCATTCCTGGACCTATAACCTAAGAAGACAGAATCGGAAAGACACAGGCAGGCAAATCTGCATTGCACAGTATTATCATAGCCAAGATATGGAAGGAACCAAAAAAGTCCACCAACAGATGGGTGGACCAGGAAGAACTTCTACATTTCAAGATGGAATTTCAGCTAGCGAAAAAATGCAACAATGCCATTTGCAGCGCCGCAGATGAATCTAGAAGGCATCACGCAACTTGTAGTAAGTGAGTAAGCGAAAGACACATATCCTATCATATCACTTACAGCTGTTACCTAAAAATTGATACCGATGAAGACATCTCCACAGAGAAAGGCAATCACAGATTCATTAAACAAACTTATGGTTCACCAAATGGAAAGGTGTGAGGATTGGATACATTCCGATAATGGGGTTAACAGAGATATACAAACACATGTGAAATATATAATCACCAAAGAGCTACGGAATACCAAGAAAAGACTACTCAACATTGTGTCATAACCTACGTGGGAAAAGGATCCGAAGAAGAATACATATATGGATATGTGTGAAAGAACCACATCTTGCACACCTAGAACAAACAAAACATTGTAATCAAATTTGCTGTGATAAAAAAATAAAGATTAAGTGAAAAGTACGAACAAGAAGTAATGAGCCATAAACTTAAAGGGCTTTTTCCTGGCACACTGCATTCTAATTTACAACCTACAACACCACTTCCCTTAAGGCTCTGTTGCCCTAGTAACCAGGTTTGGTAAAGGAGAAATGCTGCCGCCTTGCGGCCGTTTCCCGCAAGAGCGGCTTTAAACCCACAGCTCATGGTCACTTCACAGTCACAAGGACTCGGGGCTGTAAAGGACACCTGCCCTCAAAAATCGTGCTGAGGTAGGGAATGGACAAAAAAATTCAAAACAGGCAAATCCTTCAAGAAGATAGTATGAGGAGGTAAGTTTTACTCACTCTCTCTACAGAAAAGGACAATGCATAAAAGCTCAAGCTCAGGAAGTATTAGACTCATGCAATCTAATCTACAAAACGGTTTCACCGCACACCAGTCGACTGACCATCAGCAAAAGGTCTACAAACCGTAAATGCTGAAGGGGTTTTAGAGACCTGTGTACCCTCCACCTGCTGGTGAGATGTAAAGTGGTAACAGCCAATAATGAGAACAGAAAGGAGCTGCGTTTAAAAGTAAAAATGGAGGTACCATTCAATCCAGCAGGCGCACCACTGGGCCTCTCACCTGAGAAGACCCGAATCGAGAAGACACAGGCCGCAAAAGCTGCTGCACTGCAGCCTTATTCACAATAGCCAAGACAGTGAAGCGACCAAAATGTCCATCAACTGGTGAATGGATAGAGAAGAAGTGGTCCATGTACACGACGGAATATTAGCCATGGAAAACAATGAAACACTGCTCTTTGAGGCACCACAGATGAGCCTGGAGATAATCACAAAACAGGAGGTAAGTCGGAAAGCAAAAGACCTATATCCTATGATATCACTTATAGGCGTTATCTAATAACTGACGCAAACGAACATATTTCCAGAGAGAAAGACGCTCACAAGCTTACAAAACAAACTATGCTCATCTAAAGGGAGAGGTGGGAGGAGTGGATAAATTAAGATAAGTGTTACTATACGGATACAAATTCGTATTAGATACATACATCAAAAAGACCGACCATATAGCAAGGGAGGTCTACGGAACCCTCTGTAATATTTTACACGGGAAGAGGATCTGTACAGGAATAGACATATAAAATGTACAAATGAACCAGATTGTGGACACCTAGGACAAACAATATTCTAATCTTTACCCCGACTTAAACAATTTAAAAAAAACAAGAAGAAGTAATGAGACAAAAACTTACGGGGGATTCTCCTGGCACGTGCCATTCTAATTTACAACCTAGGAACACGACTTCCAGAAAGGCTCTGCTGCCCTACTACCCAGATTTGGGAATGGAGAAATGCTGCCTCCTGTGGCCGTTTCCCATAACAGCAGCTTTAAACCCATTGCTAAAGGTCCCTAAGTATTCACCAAACTTGCAGTTCTGTAAATGACACCTGCCCTCCCCAAAAAAAAACCGGGGGTCGAAAATCGACCCAAAAATTCAAAAGAGCGCAACCTTCCAAGAAGACAATTTCAGGAGGTATACTGTACTCACACTTTTTTCTTTTCTTTTTTCTAACAGAAAAGAAAAAGGCCTGGAAAAATGGTGAATTTTAGGCATTTTTAAAGGCATGCAAACCGAAGTTCCCAAAACCTATCAGCCCACAGCAGTCAGAATGGCCGTTAGCAAAAATGCTGCAAACAATAAATGCTGAAGGGATTGTGGAGAAATGCGTACCCTCGGTTCTAAGGGGGACGTGGTACTAGCCACTAATGAAAAGAAAATGGAGGTGCTTTGAAACGGGGAACATTGAGCTACCAGTCAATCAATCACACCCACTGCTGGGCCTATCCCCTGAGAAAACGAGAATCAAAAAGTCACAGGCTGGCAATCCTGCACTCCAGCAATATTTACCACAGCCAGCACTTGGAAGCAACGAAAATGTCCATCAACAGAGGAATGCACCAAGAAGACGTGGTCCATGTACACGATGGAATACTACTCCCATAAAAAATGTACATTAAAATTTAAAAACAAACAAACAAAAGTAAGGAGACATCAGCTTTTGAGGGTTTACCTGGGCACATTCCACTCTAATTTATAAGCGAGGAACACCACTGGTCGGGAGGTCTGTTTCCCTAGTTACCAGAGCGGGGAACGTAGAAAGGATGCCGCCCTCTGGCCGTTACCTGCAAGAGCAGCTTTAAAGCCTGTGCTAATGGGCACTTCATATGAACAAGTACTGCAGAGCTGTAAGTGACACCTGCCCTCAAAATGTCTTGAGGGGGCTAATGGCCAAAACATTTCAAAATGTGACACATACTTTAAGAAAACACTTTGAAGAACTAAGCTGTAATCACAGTTTTGAAAAAAAAAAGGACATGCCTTAAAGCTCAATTTCAACGGATTATGAGACACAAGCAAACTCAACCACAAAGCGGTATCAGCACACACCAGTCAGAATAACCATCAGCAAGACAACTATAAACAATAAATGCTGAAGGAGTTGTGGAGAAAGGCATACCCTCAACTTTAAGAGGGACGTAACCTGGAAAGAGCCCCTAATGAGAACAGAATGGAGGGGCCTTTAAAAGGTAAACAGTGAGCTCCCATATTATGCAGCAGGCCCATTCCTGGACCTATAACCTAAGAAGACAGAATCGGAAAGACACAGGCAGGCAAATCTGCATTGCACAGTATTATCATAGCCAAGATATGGAAGGAACCAAAAAAGTCCACCAACAGATGGGTGGACCAGGAAGAACTTCTACATTTCGAGATGGAATTTCAGCTAGCGAAAAAATGCAACAATGCCATTTGCAGCGCCGCAGATGAGTCTAGAAGGCATCACGCAACTTGTAGTAAGTGAGTAAGCGAAAGACACATATCCTATCATATCACTTACAGCTGTTACCTAAAAATTGATACCGATGAAGACATCTCCACAGAGAAAGGCAATCACAGATTCATTAAACAAACTTATGGTTCACCAAATGGAAAGGTGTGAGGATTGGATACATTCCGATAATGGGGTTAACAGAGATATACAAACACATGTGAAATATATAATCACCAAAGAGCTACGGAATACCAAGAAAAGACTACTCAACATTGTGTCATAACCTACGTGGGAAAAGGATCCGAAGAAGAATACATATATGGATATGTGTGAAAGAACCACATCTTGCACACCTAGAACAAACAAAACATTGTAATCAAATTTGCTGTGATAAAAAAATAAAGATTAAGTGAAAAGTACGAACAAGAAGTAATGAGCCATAAACTTAAAGGGCTTTTTCCTGGCACACTGCATTCTAATTTACAACCTACAACACCACTTCCCTTAAGGCTCTGTTGCCCTAGTAACCAGGTTTGGTAAAGGAGAAATGCTGCCGCCTTGCGGCCGTTTCCCGCAAGAGCGGCTTTAAACCCACAGCTCATGGTCACTTCACAGTCACAAGGACTCGGGGCTGTAAAGGACACCTGCCCTCAAAAATCGTGCTGAGGTAGGGAATGGACAAAAAAATTCAAAACAGGCAAATCCTTCAAGAAGATAGTATGAGGAGGTAAGTTTTACTCACTCTCTCTACAGAAAAGGACAATGCATAAAAGCTCAAGCTCAGGAAGTATTAGACTCATGCAATCTAATCTACAAAACGGTTTCACCGCACACCAGTCGACTGACCATCAGCAAAAGGTCTACAAACCGTAAATGCTGAAGGGGTTTTAGAGACCTGTGTACCCTCCACCTGCTGGTGAGATGTAAAGTGGTAACAGCCAATAATGAGAACAGAAAGGAGCTGCGTTTAAAAGTAAAAATGGAGGTACCATTCAATCCAGCAGGCGCACCACTGGGCCTCTCACCTGAGAAGACCCGAATCGAGAAGACACAGGCCGCAAAAGCTGCTGCACTGCAGCCTTATTCACAATAGCCAAGACAGTGAAGCGACCAAAATGTCCATCAACTGGTGAATGGATAGAGAAGAAGTGGTCCATGTACACGACGGAATATTAGCCATGGAAAACAATGAAACACTGCTCTTTGAGGCACCACAGATGAGCCTGGAGATAATCACAAAACAGGAGGTAAGTCGGAAAGCAAAAGACCTATATCCTATGATATCACTTATAGGCGTTATCTAATAACTGACGCAAACGAACATATTTCCAGAGAGAAAGACGCTCACAAGCTTACAAAACAAACTATGCTCATCTAAAGGGAGAGGTGGGAGGAGTGGATAAATTAAGATAAGTGTTAGTATACGGTTACAAATTCGTATTAGATACATACATCAAAAAGACCGACCATATAGCAAGGGAGGTCTACGGAACCCTCTGTAATATTTTACACGGGAAGAGGATCTGTACAGGAATAGACATATAAAATGTACAAATGAACCAGATTGTGGACACCTAGGACAAACAATATTCTAATCTTTACCCCGACTTAAACAATTTAAAAAAAACAAGAAGAAGTAATGAGACAAAAACTTACGGGGGATTCTCCTGGCACGTGCCATTCTAATTTACAACCTAGGAACACGACTTCCAGAAAGGCTCTGCTGCCCTACTACCCAGATTTGGGAATGGAGAAATGCTGCCTCCTGTGGCCGTTTCCCATAACAGCAGCTTTAAACCCATTGCTAAAGGTCCCTAAGTATTCACCAAACTTGCAGTTCTGTAAATGACACCTGCCCTCCCCCAAAAAAAACCGGGGGTCGAAAATCGACCCCAAAATTCAAAAGAGCGCAACCTTCCAAGAAGACAATTTCAGGAGGTATACTGTACTCACACTTTTTTCTTTTCTTTTTTCTAACAGAAAAGAAAAAGGCCTGGAAAAATGGTGAATTTTAGGCATTTTTAAAGGCATGCAAACCGAAGTTCCCAAAACCTATCAGCCCACAGCAGTCAGAATGGCCGTTAGCAAAAATGCTGCAAACAATAAATGCTGAAGGGATTGTGGAGAAATGCGTACCCTCGGTTCTAAGGGGGACGTGGTACTAGCCACTAATGAAAAGAAAATGGAGGTGCTTTGAAACGGGGAACATTGAGCTACCAGTCAATCAATCACACCCACTGCTGGGCCTATCCCCTGAGAAAACGAGAATCAAAAAGTCACAGGCTGGCAATCCTGCACTCCAGCAATATTTACCACAGCCAGCACTTGGAAGCAACGAAAATGTCCATCAACAGAGGAATGCACCAAGAAGACGTGGTCCATGTACACGATGGAATACTACTCCCATAAAAAATGTACATTAAAATTTAAAAACAAACAAACAAAAGTAAGGAGACATCAGCTTTTGAGGGTTTATCTGGGCACATTCCACTCTAATTTATAAGCGAGGAACACCACTGGTCGGGAGGTCTGTTTCCCTAGTTACCAGAGCGGGGAACGTAGAAAGGATGCTGCCCTCTGGCCGTTACCTGCAAGAGCAGCTTTAAAGCCTGTGCTAATGGGCACTTCATATGAACAAGTACTGCAGAGCTGTAAGTGACACCTGCCCTCAAAATGTCTTGAGGGGGCTAATGGCCAAAACATTTCAAAATGTGACACATACTTTAAGAAAACACTTTGAAGAACTAAGCTGTAATCACAGTTTTGAAAAAAAAAAGGACATGCCTTAAAGCTCAATTTCAACGGATTATGAGACACAAGCAAACTCAACCACAAAGCGGTATCAGCACACACCAGTCAGAATAACCATCAGCAAGACAACTATAAACAATAAATGCTGAAGGAGTTGTGGAGAAAGGCATACCCTCAACTTTAAGAGGGACGTAACCTGGAAAGAGCCCCTAATGAGAACAGAATGGAGGGGCCTTTAAAAGGTAAACAGTGAGCTCCCATATTATGCAGCAGGCCCATTCCTGGACCTATAACCTAAGAAGACAGAATCGGAAAGACACAGGCAGGCAAATCTGCATTGCACAGTATTATCATAGCCAAGATATGGAAGGAACCAAAAAAGTCCACCAACAGATGGGTGGACCAGGAAGAACTTCTACATTTCGAGATGGAATTTCAGCTAGCGAAAAAATGCAACAATGCCATTTGCAGCGCCGCAGATGAGTCTAGAAGGCATCACGCAACTTGTAGTAAGTGAGTAAGCGAAAGACACATATCCTATCATATCACTTACAGCTGTTACCTAAAAATTGATACCGATGAAGACATCTCCACAGAGAAAGGCAATCACAGATTCATTAAACAAACTTATGGTTCACCAAATGGAAAGGTGTGAGGATTGGATACATTCCGATAATGGGGTTAACAGAGATATACAAACACATGTGAAATATATAATCACCAAAGAGCTACGGAATACCAAGAAAAGACTACTCAACATTGTGTCATAACCTACGTGGGAAAAGGATCCGAAGAAGAATACATATATGGATATGTGTGAAAGAACCACATCTTGCACACCTAGAACAAACAAAACATTGTAATCAAATTTGCTGTGATAAAAAAATAAAGATTAAGTGAAAAGTACGAACAAGAAGTAATGAGCCATAAACTTAAAGGGCTTTTTCCTGGCACACTGCATTCTAATTTACAACCTACAACACCACTTCCCTTAAGGCTCTGTTGCCCTAGTAACCAGGTTTGGTAAAGGAGAAATGCTGCCGCCTTGCGGCCGTTTCCCGCAAGAGCGGCTTTAAACCCACAGCTCATGGTCACTTCACAGTCACAAGGACTCCGGGCTGTAAAGGACACCTGCCCTCAAAAATCGTGCTGAGGTAGGGAATGGACAAAAAAATTCAAAACAGGCAAATCCTTCAAGAAGATAGTATGAGGAGGTAAGTTTTACTCACTCTCTCTACTGAAAAGGACAATGCATAAAAGCTCAAGCTCAGGAAGTATTAGACTCATGCAATCTAATCTACAAAACGGTTTCACCGCACACCAGTCGACTGACCATCAGCAAAAGGTCTACAAACCGTAAATGCTGAAGGGGTTTTAGAGACCTGTGTACCCTCCACCTGCTGGTGAGATGTAAAGTGGTAACAGCCAATAATGAGAACAGAAAGGAGCTGCGTTTAAAAGTAAAAATGGAGGTACCATTCAATCCAGCAGGCGCACCACTGGGCCTCTCACCTGAGAAGACCCGAATCGAGAAGACACAGGCCGCAAAAGCTGCTGCACTGCAGCCTTATTCACAATAGCCAAGACAGTGAAGCGACCAAAATGTCCATCAACTGGTGAATGGATAGAGAAGAAGTGGTCCATGTACACGACGGAATATTAGCCATGGAAAACAATGAAACACTGCTCTTTGAGGCACCACAGATGAGCCTGGAGATAATCACAAAACAGGAGGTAAGTCGGAAAGCAAAAGACCTATATCCTATGATATCACTTATAGGCGTTATCTAATAACTGACGCAAACGAACATATTTCCAGAGAGAAAGACGCTCACAAGCTTACAAAACAAACTATGCTCATCTAAAGGGAGAGGTGGGAGGAGTGGATACATTAAGATAAGTGTTACTATACGGATACAAATTCGTATTAGATACATACATCAAAAAGACCGACCATATAGCAAGGGAGGTCTACGGAACCCTCTGTAATATTTTACACGGGAAGAGGATCTGTACAGGAATAGACATATAAAATGTACAAATGAACCAGATTGTGGACACCTAGGACAAACAATATTCTAATCTTTACCCCGACTTAAACAATTTAAAAAAAACAAGAAGAAGTAATGAGACAAAAACTTACGGGGGATTCTCCTGGCACGTGCCATTCTAATTTACAACCTAGGAACACGACTTCCAGAAAGGCTCTGCTGCCCTACTACCCAGATTTGGGAATGGAGAAATGCTGCCTCCTGTGGCCGTTTCCCATAACAGCAGCTTTAAACCCATTGCTAAAGGTCCCTAAGTATTCACCAAACTTGCAGTTCTGTAAATGACACCTGCCCTCCCCCAAAAAAAACCGGGGGTCGAAAATCGACCCCAAAATTCAAAAGAGCGCAACCTTCCAAGAAGACAATTTCAGGAGGTATACTGTACTCACACTTTTTTCTTTTCTTTTTTCTAACAGAAAAGAAAAAGGCCTGGAAAAATGGTGAATTTTAGGCATTTTTAAAGGCATGCAAACCGAAGTTCCCAAAACCTATCAGCCCACAGCAGTCAGAATGGCCGTTAGCAAAAATGCTGCAAACAATAAATGCTGAAGGGATTGTGGAGAAATGCGTACCCTCGGTTCTAAGGGGGACGTGGTACTAGCCACTAATGAAAAGAAAATGGAGGTGCTTTGAAACGGGGAACATTGAGCTACCAGTCAATCAATCACACCCACTGCTGGGCCTATCCCCTGAGAAAACGAGAATCAAAAAGTCACAGGCTGGCAATCCTGCACTCCAGCAATATTTACCACAGCCAGCACTTGGAAGCAACGAAAATGTCCATCAACAGAGGAATGCACCAAGAAGACGTGGTCCATGTACACGATGGAATACTACTCCCATAAAAAATGTACATTAAAATTTAAAAACAAACAAACAAAAGTAAGGAGACATCAGCTTTTGAGGGTTTATCTGGGCACATTCCACTCTAATTTATAAGCGAGGAACACCACTGGTCGGGAGGTCTGTTTCCCTAGTTACCAGAGCGGGGAACGTAGAAAGGATGCCGCCCTCTGGCCGTTACCTGCAAGAGCAGCTTTAAAGCCTGTGCTAATGGGCACTTCATATGAACAAGTACTGCAGAGCTGTAAGTGACACCTGCCCTCAAAATGTCTTGAGGGGGCTAATGGCCAAAACATTTCAAAATGTGACACATACTTTAAGAAAACACTTTGAAGAACTAAGCTGTAATCACAGTTTTGGAAAAAAAAAGGACATGCCTTAAAGCTCAATTTCAACGGATTATGAGACACAAGCAAACTCAACCACAAAGCGGTATCAGCACACACCAGTCAGAATAACCATCAGCAAGACAACTATAAACAATAAATGCTGAAGGAGTTGTGGAGAAAGGCATTCCCTCAACTTTAAGAGGGACGTAACCTGGAAAGAGCCCCTAATGAGAACAGAATGGAGGGGCCTTTAAAAGGTAAACAGTGAGCTCCCATATTATGCAGCAGGCCCATTCCTGGACCTATAACCTAAGAAGACAGAATCGGAAAGACACAGGCAGGCAAATCTGCATTGCACAGTATTATCATAGCCAAGATATGGAAGGAACCAAAAAAGTCCACCAACAGATGGGTGGACCAGGAAGAACTTCTACATTTCGAGATGGAATTTCAGCTAGCGAAAAAATGCAACAATGCCATTTGCAGCGCCGCAGATGAGTCTAGAAGGAATCACGCAACTTGTAGTAAGTGAGTAAGCGAAAGACACATATCCTATCATATCACTTACAGCTGTTACCTAAAAATTGATACCGATGAAGACATCTCCACAGAGAAAGGCAATCACAGATTCATTAAACAAACTTATGGTTCACCAAATGGAAAGGTGTGAGGATTGGATACATTCCGATAATGGGGTTAACAGAGATATACAAACACATGTGAAATATATAATCACCAAAGAGCTACGGAATACCAAGAAAAGACTACTCAACATTGTGTCATAACCTACGTGGGAAAAGGATCCGAAGAAGAATACATATATGGATATGTGTGAAAGAACCACATCTTGCACACCTAGAACAAACAAAACATTGTAATCAAATTTGCTGTGATAAAAAAATAAAGATTAAGTGAAAAGTACGAACAAGAAGTAATGAGCCATAAACTTAAAGGGCTTTTTCCTGGCACACTGCATTCTAATTTACAACCTACAACACCACTTCCCTTAAGGCTCTGTTGCCCTAGTAACCAGGTTTGGTAAAGGAGAAATGCTGCCGCCTTGCGGCCGTTTCCCGCAAGAGCGGCTTTAAACCCACAGCTCATGGTCACTTCACAGTCACAAGGACTCCGGGCTGTAAAGGACACCTGCCCTCAAAAATCGTGCTGAGGTAGGGAATGGACAAAAAAATTCAAAACAGGCAAATCCTTCAAGAAGATAGTATGAGGAGGTAAGTTTTACTCACTCTCTCTACTGAAAAGGACAATGCATAAAAGCTCAAGCTCAGGAAGTATTAGACTCATGCAATCTAATCTACAAAACGGTTTCACCGCACACCAGTCGACTGACCATCAGCAAAAGGTCTACAAACCGTAAATGCTGAAGGGGTTTTAGAGACCTGTGTACCCTCCACCTGCTGGTGAGATGTAAAGTGGTAACAGCCAATAATGAGAACAGAAAGGAGCTGCGTTTAAAAGTAAAAATGGAGGTACCATTCAATCCAGCAGGCGCACCACTGGGCCTCTCACCTGAGAAGACCCGAATCGAGAAGACACAGGCCGCAAAAGCTGCTGCACTGCAGCCTTATTCACAATAGCCAAGACAGTGAAGCGACCAAAATGTCCATCAACTGGTGAATGGATAGAGAAGAAGTGGTCCATGTACACGACGGAATATTAGCCATGGAAAACAATGAAACACTGCTCTTTGAGGCACCACAGATGAGCCTGGAGATAATCACAAAACAGGAGGTAAGTCGGAAAGCAAAAGACCTATATCCTATGATATCACTTATAGGCGTTATCTAATAACTGACGCAAACGAACATATTTCCAGAGAGAAAGACGCTCACAAGCTTACAAAACAAACTATGCTCATCTAAAGGGAGAGGTGGGAGGAGTGGATAAATTAAGATAAGTGTTACTATACGGATACAAATTCGTATTAGATACATACATCAAAAAGACCGACCATATAGCAAGGGAGGTCTACGGAACCCTCTGTAATATTTTACACGGGAAGAGGATCTGTACAGGAATAGACATATAAAATGTACAAATGAACCAGATTGTGGACACCTAGGACAAACAATATTCTAATCTTTACCCCGACTTAAACAATTTAAAAAAAACAAGAAGAAGTAATGAGACAAAAACTTACGGGGGATTCTCCTGGCACGTGCCATTCTAATTTACAACCTAGGAACACGACTTCCAGAAAGGCTCTGCTGCCCTACTACCCAGATTTGGGAATGGAGAAATGCTGCCTCCTGTGGCCGTTTCCCATAACAGCAGCTTTAAACCCATTGCTAAAGGTCCCTAAGTATTCACCAAACTTGCAGTTCTGTAAATGACACCTGCCCTCCCCAAAAAAAAACCGGGGGTCGAAAATCGACCCAAAAATTCAAAAGAGCGCAACCTTCCAAGAAGACAATTTCAGGAGGTATACTGTACTCACACTTTTTTCTTTTCTTTTTTCTAACAGAAAAGAAAAAGGCCTGGAAAAATGGTGAATTTTAGGAATTTTTAAAGGCATGCAAACCGAAGTTCCCAAAACCTATCAGCCCACAGCAGTCAGAATGGCCGTTAGCAAAAATGCTGCAAACAATAAATGCTGAAGGGATTGTGGAGAAATGCGTACCCTCGGTTCTAAGGGGGACGTGGTACTAGCCACTAATGAAAAGAAAATGGAGGTGCTTTGAAACGGGGAACATTGAGCTACCAGTCAATCAATCACACCCACTGCTGGGCCTATCCCCTGAGAAAACGAGAATCAAAAAGTCACAGGCTGGCAATCCTGCACTCCAGCAATATTTACCACAGCCAGCACTTGGAAGCAACGAAAATGTCCATCAACAGAGGAATGCACCAAGAAGACGTGGTCCATGTACACGATGGAATACTACTCCCATAAAAAATGTACATTAAAATTTAAAAACAAACAAACAAAAGTAAGGAGACATCAGCTTTTGAGGGTTTACCTGGGCACATTCCACTCTAATTTATAAGCGAGGAACACCACTGGTCGGGAGGTCTGTTTCCCTAGTTACCAGAGCGGGGAACGTAGAAAGGATGCCGCCCTCTGGCCGTTACCTGCAAGAGCAGCTTTAAAGCCTGTGCTAATGGGCACTTCATATGAACAAGTACGGCAGAGCTGTAAGTGACACCTGCCCTAAAAATGTCTTGAGGGGGCTAATGGCCAAAACATTTCAAAATGTGACACATACTTTAAGAAAACACTTTGAAGAACTAAGCTGTAATCACAGTTTTGAAAAAAAAAAGGACATGCCTTAAAGCTCAATTTCAACGGATTATGAGACACAAGCAAACTCAACCACAAAGCGGTATCAGCACACACCAGTCAGAATAACCATCAGCAAGACAACTATAAACAATAAATGCTGAAGGAGTTGTGGAGAAAGGCATACCCTCAACTTTAAGAGGGACGTAACCTGGAAAGAGCCCCTAATGAGAACAGAATGGAGGGGCCTTTAAAAGGTAAACAGTGAGCTCCCATATTATGCAGCAGGCCCATTCCTGGACCTATAACCTAAGAAGACAGAATCGGAAAGACACAGGCAGGCAAATCTGCATTGCACAGTATTATCATAGCCAAGATATGGAAGGAACCAAAAAAGTCCACCAACAGATGGGTGGACCAGGAAGAACTTCTACATTTCGAGATGGAATTTCAGCTAGCGAAAAAATGCAACAATGCCATTTGCAGCGCCGCAGATGAGTCTAGAAGGCATCACGCAACTTGTAGTAAGTGAGTAAGCGAAAGACACATATCCTATCATATCACTTACAGCTGTTACCTAAAAATTGATACCGATGAAGACATCTCCACAGAGAAAGGCAATCACAGATTCATTAAACAAACTTATGGTTCACCAAATGGAAAGGTGTGAGGATTGGATACATTCCGATAATGGGGTTAACAGAGATATACAAACACATGTGAAATATATAATCACCAAAGAGCTACGGAATACCAAGAAAAGACTACTCAACATTGTGTCATAACCTACGTGGGAAAAGGATCCGAAGAAGAATACATATATGGATATGTGTGAAAGAACCACATCTTGCACACCTAGAACAAACAAAACATTGTAATCAAATTTGCTGTGATAAAAAAATAAAGATTAAGTGAAAAGTACGAACAAGAAGTAATGAGCCATAAACTTAAAGGGCTTTTTCCTGGCACACTGCATTCTAATTTACAACCTACAACACCACTTCCCTTAAGGCTCTGTTGCCCTAGTAACCAGGTTTGGTAAAGGAGAAATGCTGCCGCCTTGCGGCCGTTTCCCGCAAGAGCGGCTTTAAACCCACAGCTCATGGTCACTTCACAGTCACAAGGACTCGGGGCTGTAAAGGACACCTGCCCTCAAAAATCGTGCTGAGGTAGGGAATGGACAAAAAAATTCAAAACAGGCAAATCCTTCAAGAAGATAGTATGAGGAGGTAAGTTTTACTCACTCTCTCTACAGAAAAGGACAATGCATAAAAGCTCAAGCTCAGGAAGTATTAGACTCATGCAATCTAATCTACAAAACGGTTTCACCGCACACCAGTCGACTGACCATCAGCAAAAGGTCTACAAACCGTAAATGCTGAAGGGGTTTTAGAGACCTGTGTACCCTCCACCTGCTGGTGAGATGTAAAGTGGTAACAGCCAATAATGAGAACAGAAAGGAGCTGCGTTTAAAAGTAAAAATGGAGGTACCATTCAATCCAGCAGGCGCACCACTGGGCCTCTCACCTGAGAAGACCCGAATCGAGAAGACACAGGCCGCAAAAGCTGCTGCACTGCAGCCTTATTCACAATAGCCAAGACAGTGAAGCGACCAAAATGTCCATCAACTGGTGAATGGATAGAGAAGAAGTGGTCCATGTACACGACGGAATATTAGCCATGGAAAACAATGAAACACTGCTCTTTGAGGCACCACAGATGAGCCTGGAGATAATCACAAAACAGGAGGTAAGTCGGAAAGCAAAAGACCTATATCCTATGATATCACTTATAGGCGTTATCTAATAACTGACGCAAACGAACATATTTCCAGAGAGAAAGACGCTCACAAGCTTACAAAACAAACTATGCTCATCTAAAGGGAGAGGTGGGAGGAGTGGATAAATTAAGATAAGTGTTACTATACGGATACAAATTCGTATTAGATACATACATCAAAAAGACCGACCATATAGCAAGGGAGGTCTACGGAACCCTCTGTAATATTTTACACGGGAAGAGGATCTGTACAGGAATAGACATATAAAATGTACAAATGAACCAGATTGTGGACACCTAGGACAAACAATATTCTAATCTTTACCCCGACTTAAACAATTTAAAAAAAACAAGAAGAAGTAATGAGACAAAAACTTACGGGGGATTCTCCTGGCACGTGCCATTCTAATTTACAACCTAGGAACACGACTTCCAGAAAGGCTCTGCTGCCCTACTACCCAGATTTGGGAATGGAGAAATGCTGCCTCCTGTGGCCGTTTCCCATAACAGCAGCTTTAAACCCATTGCTAAAGGTCCCTAAGTATTCACCAAACTTGCAGTTCTGTAAATGACACCTGCCCTCCCCCAAAAAAAACCGGGGGTCGAAAATCGACCCAAAAATTCAAAAGAGCGCAACCTTCCAAGAAGACAATTTCAGGAGGTATACTGTACTCACACTTTTTTCTTTTCTTTTTTCTAACAGAAAAGAAAAAGGCCTGGAAAAATGGTGAATTTTAGGCATTTTTAAAGGCATGCAAACCGAAGTTCCCAAAACCTATCAGCCCACAGCAGTCAGAATGGCCGTTAGCAAAAATGCTGCAAACAATAAATGCTGAAGGGATTGTGGAGAAATGCGTACCCTCGGTTCTAAGGGGGACGTGGTACTAGCCACTAATGAAAAGAAAATGGAGGTGCTTTGAAACGGGGAACATTGAGCTACCAGTCAATCAATCACACCCACTGCTGGGCCTATCCCCTGAGAAAACGAGAATCAAAAAGTCACAGGCTGGCAATCCTGCACTCCAGCAATATTTACCACAGCCAGCACTTGGAAGCAACGAAAATGTCCATCAACAGAGGAATGCACCAAGAAGACGTGGTCCATGTACACGATGGAATACTACTCCCATAAAAAATGTACATTAAAATTTAAAAACAAACAAACAAAAGTAAGGAGACATCAGCTTTTGAGGGTTTACCTGGGCACATTCCACTCTAATTTATAAGCGAGGAACACCACTGGTCGGGAGGTCTGTTTCCCTAGTTACCAGAGCGGGGAACGTAGAAAGGATGCCGCCCTCTGGCCGTTACCTGCAAGAGCAGCTTTAAAGCCTGTGCTAATGGGCACTTCATATGAACAAGTACTGCAGAGCTGTAAGTGACACCTGCCCTCAAAATGTCTTGAGGGGGCTAATGGCCAAAACATTTCAAAATGTGACACATACTTTAAGAAAACACTTTGAAGAACTAAGCTGTAATCACAGTTTTGAAAAAAAAAAGGACATGCCTTAAAGCTCAATTTCAACGGATTATGAGACACAAGCAAACTCAACCACAAAGCGGTATCAGCACACACCAGTCAGAATAACCATCAGCAAGACAACTATAAACAATAAATGCTGAAGGAGTTGTGGAGAAAGGCATACCCTCAACTTTAAGAGGGACGTAACCTGGAAAGAGCCCCTAATGAGAACAGAATGGAGGGGCCTTTAAAAGGTAAACAGTGAGCTCCCATATTATGCAGCAGGCCCATTCCTGGACCTATAACCTAAGAAGACAGAATCGGAAAGACACAGGCAGGCAAATCTGCATTGCACAGTATTATCATAGCCAAGATATGGAAGGAACCAAAAAAGTCCACCAACAGATGGGTGGACCAGGAAGAACTTCTACATTTCGAGATGGAATTTCAGCTAGCGAAAAAATGCAACAATGCCATTTGCAGCGCCGCAGATGAGTCTAGAAGGCATCACGCAACTTGTAGTAAGTGAGTAAGCGAAAGACACATATCCTATCATATCACTTACAGCTGTTACCTAAAAATTGATACCGATGAAGACATCTCCACAGAGAAAGGCAATCACAGATTCATTAAACAAACTTATGGTTCACCAAATGGAAAGGTGTGAGGATTGGATACATTCCGATAATGGGGTTAACAGAGATATACAAACACATGTGAAATATATAATCACCAAAGAGCTACGGAATACCAAGAAAAGACTACTCAACATTGTGTCATAACCTACGTGGGAAAAGGATCCGAAGAAGAATACATATATGGATATGTGTGAAAGAACCACATCTTGCACACCTAGAACAAACAAAACATTGTAATCAAATTTGCTGTGATAAAAAAATAAAGATTAAGTGAAAAGTACGAACAAGAAGTAATGAGCCATAAACTTAAAGGGCTTTTTCCTGGCACACTGCATTCTAATTTACAACCTACAACACCACTTCCCTTAAGGCTCTGTTGCCCTAGTAACCAGGTTTGGTAAAGGAGAAATGCTGCCGCCTTGCGGCCGTTTCCCGCAAGAGCGGCTTTAAACCCACAGCTCATGGTCACTTCACAGTCACAAGGACTCGGGGCTGTAAAGGACACCTGCCCTCAAAAATCGTGCTGAGGTAGGGAATGGACAAAAAAATTCAAAACAGGCAAATCCTTCAAGAAGATAGTATGAGGAGGTAAGTTTTACTCACTCTCTCTACAGAAAAGGACAATGCATAAAAGCTCAAGCTCAGGAAGTATTAGACTCATGCAATCTAATCTACAAAACGGTTTCACCGCACACCAGTCGACTGACCATCAGCAAAAGGTCTACAAACCGTAAATGCTGAAGGGGTTTTAGAGACCTGTGTACCCTCCACCTGCTGGTGAGATGTAAAGTGGTAACAGCCAATAATGAGAACAGAAAGGAGCTGCGTTTAAAAGTAAAAATGGAGGTACCATTCAATCCAGCAGGCGCACCACTGGGCCTCTCACCTGAGAAGACCCGAATCGAGAAGACACAGGCCGCAAAAGCTGCTGCACTGCAGCCTTATTCACAATAGCCAAGACAGTGAAGCGACCAAAATGTCCATCAACTGGTGAATGGATAGAGAAGAAGTGGTCCATGTACACGACGGAATATTAGCCATGGAAAACAATGAAACACTGCTCTTTGAGGCACCACAGATGAGCCTGGAGATAATCACAAAACAGGAGGTAAGTCGGAAAGCAAAAGACCTATATCCTATGATATCACTTATAGGCGTTATCTAATAACTGACGCAAACGAACATATTTCCAGAGAGAAAGACGCTCACAAGCTTACAAAACAAACTATGCTCATCTAAAGGGAGAGGTGGGAGGAGTGGATAAATTAAGATAAGTGTTACTATACGGATACAAATTCGTATTAGATACATACATCAAAAAGACCGACCATATAGCAAGGGAGGTCTACGGAACCCTCTGTAATATTTTACACGGGAAGAGGATCTGTACAGGAATAGACATATAAAATGTACAAATGAACCAGATTGTGGACACCTAGGACAAACAATATTCTAATCTTTACCCCGACTTAAACAATTTAAAAAAAACAAGAAGAAGTAATGAGACAAAAACTTACGGGGGATTCTCCTGGCACGTGCCATTCTAATTTACAACCTAGGAACACGACTTCCAGAAAGGCTCTGCTGCCCTACTACCCAGATTTGGGAATGGAGAAATGCTGCCTCCTGTGGCCGTTTCCCATAACAGCAGCTTTAAACCCATTGCTAAAGGTCCCTAAGTATTCACCAAACTTGCAGTTCTGTAAATGACACCTGCCCTCCCCCAAAAAAAACCGGGGGTCGAAAATCGACCCAAAAATTCAAAAGAGCGCAACCTTCCAAGAAGACAATTTCAGGAGGTATACTGTACTCACACTTTTTTCTTTTCTTTTTTCTAACAGAAAAGAAAAAGGCCTGGAAAAATGGTGAATTTTAGGCATTTTTAAAGGCATGCAAACCGAAGTTCCCAAAACCTATCAGCCCACAGCAGTCAGAATGGCCGTTAGCAAAAATGCTGCAAACAATAAATGCTGAAGGGATTGTGGAGAAATGCGTACCCTCGGTTCTAAGGGGGACGTGGTACTAGCCACTAATGAAAAGAAAATGGAGGTGCTTTGAAACGGGGAACATTGAGCTACCAGTCAATCAATCACACCCACTGCTGGGCCTATCCCCTGAGAAAACGAGAATCAAAAAGTCACAGGCTGGCAATCCTGCACTCCAGCAATATTTACCACAGCCAGCACTTGGAAGCAACGAAAATGTCCATCAACAGAGGAATGCACCAAGAAGACGTGGTCCATGTACACGATGGAATACTACTCCCATAAAAAATGTACATTAAAATTTAAAAACAAACAAACAAAAGTAAGGAGACATCAGCTTTTGAGGGTTTATCTGGGCACATTCCACTCTAATTTATAAGCGAGGAACACCACTGGTCGGGAGGTCTGTTTCCCTAGTTACCAGAGCGGGGAACGTAGAAAGGATGCCGCCCTCTGGCCGTTACCTGCAAGAGCAGCTTTAAAGCCTGTGCTAATGGGCACTTCATATGAACAAGTACTGCAGAGCTGTAAGTGACACCTGCCCTCAAAATGTCTTGAGGGGGCTAATGGCCAAAACATTTCAAAATGTGACACATACTTTAAGAAAACACTTTGAAGAACTAAGCTGTAATCACAGTTTTGAAAAAAAAAAGGACATGCCTTAAAGCTCAATTTCAACGGATTATGAGACACAAGCAAACTCAACCACAAAGCGGTATCAGCACACACCAGTCAGAATAACCATCAGCAAGACAACTATAAACAATAAATGCTGAAGGAGTTGTGGAGAAAGGCATACCCTCAACTTTAAGAGGGACGTAACCTGGAAAGAGCCCCTAATGAGAACAGAATGGAGGGGCCTTTAAAAGGTAAACAGTGAGCTCCCATATTATGCAGCAGGCCCATTCCTGGACCTATAACCTAAGAAGACAGAATCGGAAAGACACAGGCAGGCAAATCTGCATTGCACAGTATTATCATAGCCAAGATATGGAAGGAACCAAAAAAGTCCACCAACAGATGGGTGGACCAGGAAGAACTTCTACATTTCGAGATGGAATTTCAGCTAGCGAAAAAATGCAACAATGCCATTTGCAGCGCCGCAGATGAGTCTAGAAGGCATCACGCAACTTGTAGTAAGTGAGTAAGCGAAAGACACATATCCTATCATATCACTTACAGCTGTTACCTAAAAATTGATACCGATGAAGACATCTCCACAGAGAAAGGCAATCACAGATTCATTAAACAAACTTATGGTTCACCAAATGGAAAGGTGTGAGGATTGGATACATTCCGATAATGGGGTTAACAGAGATATACAAACACATGTGAAATATATAATCACCAAAGAGCTACGGAATACCAAGAAAAGACTACTCAACATTGTGTCATAACCTACGTGGGAAAAGGATCCGAAGAAGAATACATATATGGATATGTGTGAAAGAACCACATCTTGCACACCTAGAACAAACAAAACATTGTAATCAAATTTGCTGTGATAAAAAAATAAAGATTAAGTGAAAAGTACGAACAAGAAGTAATGAGCCATAAACTTAAAGGGCTTTTTCCTGGCACACTGCATTCTAATTTACAACCTACAACACCACTTCCCTTAAGGCTCTGTTGCCCTAGTAACCAGGTTTGGTAAAGGAGAAATGCTGCCGCCTTGCGGCCGTTTCCCGCAAGAGCGGCTTTAAACCCACAGCTCATGGTCACTTCACAGTCACAAGGACTCGGGGCTGTAAAGGACACCTGCCCTCAAAAATCGTGCTGAGGTAGGGAATGGACAAAAAAATTCAAAACAGGCAAATCCTTCAAGAAGATAGTATGAGGAGGTAAGTTTTACTCACTCTCTCTACAGAAAAGGACAATGCATAAAAGCTCAAGCTCAGGAAGTATTAGACTCATGCAATCTAATCTACAAAACGGTTTCACCGCACACCAGTCGACTGACCATCAGCAAAAGGTCTACAAACCGTAAATGCTGAAGGGGTTTTAGAGACCTGTGTACCCTCCACCTGCTGGTGAGATGTAAAGTGGTAACAGCCAATAATGAGAACAGAAAGGAGCTGCGTTTAAAAGTAAAAATGGAGGTACCATTCAATCCAGCAGGCGCACCACTGGGCCTCTCACCTGAGAAGACCCGAATCGAGAAGACACAGGCCGCAAAAGCTGCTGCACTGCAGCCTTATTCACAATAGCCAAGACAGTGAAGCGACCAAAATGTCCATCAACTGGTGAATGGATAGAGAAGAAGTGGTCCATGTACACGACGGAATATTAGCCATGGAAAACAATGAAACACTGCTCTTTGAGGCACCACAGATGAGCCTGGAGATAATCACAAAACAGGAGGTAAGTCGGAAAGCAAAAGACCTATATCCTATGATATCACTTATAGGCGTTATCTAATAACTGACGCAAACGAACATATTTCCAGAGAGAAAGACGCTCACAAGCTTACAAAACAAACTATGCTCATCTAAAGGGAGAGGTGGGAGGAGTGGATAAATTAAGATAAGTGTTACTATACGGATACAAATTCGTATTAGATACATACATCAAAAAGACCGACCATATAGCAAGGGAGGTCTACGGAACCCTCTGTAATATTTTACACGGGAAGAGGATCTGTACAGGAATAGACATATAAAATGTACAAATGAACCAGATTGTGGACACCTAGGACAAACAATATTCTAATCTTTACCCCGACTTAAACAATTTAAAAAAAACAAGAAGAAGTAATGAGACAAAAACTTACGGGGGATTCTCCTGGCACGTGCCATTCTAATTTACAACCTAGGAACACGACTTCCAGAAAGGCTCTGCTGCCCTACTACCCAGATTTGGGAATGGAGAAATGCTGCCTCCTGTGGCCGTTTCCCATAACAGCAGCTTTAAACCCATTGCTAAAGGTCCCTAAGTATTCACCAAACTTGCAGTTCTGTAAATGACACCTGCCCTCCCCCAAAAAAAACCGGGGGTCGAAAATCGACCCAAAAATTCAAAAGAGCGCAACCTTCCAAGAAGACAATTTCAGGAGGTATACTGTACTCACACTTTTTTCTTTTCTTTTTTCTAACAGAAAAGAAAAAGGCCTGGAAAAATGGTGAATTTTAGGCATTTTTAAAGGCATGCAAACCGAAGTTCCCAAAACCTATCAGCCCACAGCAGTCAGAATGGCCGTTAGCAAAAATGCTGCAAACAATAAATGCTGAAGGGATTGTGGAGAAATGCGTACCCTCGGTTCTAAGGGGGACGTGGTACTAGCCACTAATGAAAAGAAAATGGAGGTGCTTTGAAACGGGGAACATTGAGCTACCAGTCAATCAATCACACCCACTGCTGGGCCTATCCCCTGAGAAAACGAGAATCAAAAAGTCACAGGCTGGCAATCCTGCACTCCAGCAATATTTACCACAGCCAGCACTTGGAAGCAACGAAAATGTCCATCAACAGAGGAATGCACCAAGAAGACGTGGTCCATGTACACGATGGAATACTACTCCCATAAAAAATGTACATTAAAATTTAAAAACAAACAAACAAAAGTAAGGAGACATCAGCTTTTGAGGGTTTATCTGGGCACATTCCACTCTAATTTATAAGCGAGGAACACCACTGGTCGGGAGGTCTGTTTCCCTAGTTACCAGAGCGGGGAACGTAGAAAGGATGCCGCCCTCTGGCCGTTACCTGCAAGAGCAGCTTTAAAGCCTGTGCTAATGGGCACTTCATATGAACAAGTACTGCAGAGCTGTAAGTGACACCTGCCCTCAAAATGTCTTGAGGGGGCTAATGGCCAAAACATTTCAAAATGTGACACATACTTTAAGAAAACACTTTGAAGAACTAAGCTGTAATCACAGTTTTGAAAAAAAAAAGGACATGCCTTAAAGCTCAATTTCAACGGATTATGAGACACAAGCAAACTCAACCACAAAGCGGTATCAGCACACACCAGTCAGAATAACCATCAGCAAGACAACTATAAACAATAAATGCTGAAGGAGTTGTGGAGAAAGGCATACCCTCAACTTTAAGAGGGACGTAACCTGGAAAGAGCCCCTAATGAGAACAGAATGGAGGGGCCTTTAAAAGGTAAACAGTGAGCTCCCATATTATGCAGCAGGCCCATTCCTGGACCTATAACCTAAGAAGACAGAATCGGAAAGACACAGGCAGGCAAATCTGCATTGCACAGTATTATCATAGCCAAGATATGGAAGGAACCAAAAAAGTCCACCAACAGATGGGTGGACCAGGAAGAACTTCTACATTTCGAGATGGAATTTCAGCTAGCGAAAAAATGCAACAATGCCATTTGCAGCGCCGCAGATGAGTCTAGAAGGAATCACGCAACTTGTAGTAAGTGAGTAAGCGAAAGACACATATCCTATCATATCACTTACAGCTGTTACCTAAAAATTGATACCGATGAAGACATCTCCACAGAGAAAGGCAATCACAGATTCATTAAACAAACTTATGGTTCACCAAATGGAAAGGTGTGAGGATTGGATACATTCCGATAATGGGGTTAACAGAGATATACAAACACATGTGAAATATATAATCACCAAAGAGCTACGGAATACCAAGAAAAGACTACTCAACATTGTGTCATAACCTACGTGGGAAAAGGATCCGAAGAAGAATACATATATGGATATGTGTGAAAGAACCACATCTTGCACACCTAGAACAAACAAAACATTGTAATCAAATTTGCTGTGATAAAAAAATAAAGATTAAGTGAAAAGTACGAACAAGAAGTAATGAGCCATAAACTTAAAGGGCTTTTTCCTGGCACACTGCATTCTAATTTACAACCTACAACACCACTTCCCTTAAGGCTCTGTTGCCCTAGTAACCAGGTTTGGTAAAGGAGAAATGCTGCCGCCTTGCGGCCGTTTCCCGCAAGAGCGGCTTTAAACCCACAGCTCATGGTCACTTCACAGTCACAAGGACTCGGGGCTGTAAAGGACACCTGCCCTCAAAAATCGTGCTGAGGTAGGGAATGGACAAAAAAATTCAAAACAGGCAAATCCTTCAAGAAGATAGTATGAGGAGGTAAGTTTTACTCACTCTCTCTACAGAAAAGGACAATGCATAAAAGCTCAAGCTCAGGAAGTATTAGACTCATGCAATCTAATCTACAAAACGGTTTCACCGCACACCAGTCGACTGACCATCAGCAAAAGGTCTACAAACCGTAAATGCTGAAGGGGTTTTAGAGACCTGTGTACCCTCCACCTGCTGGTGAGATGTAAAGTGGTAACAGCCAATAATGAGAACAGAAAGGAGCTGCGTTTAAAAGTAAAAATGGAGGTACCATTCAATCCAGCAGGCGCACCACTGGGCCTCTCACCTGAGAAGACCCGAATCGAGAAGACACAGGCCGCAAAAGCTGCTGCACTGCAGCCTTATTCACAATAGCCAAGACAGTGAAGCGACCAAAATGTCCATCAACTGGTGAATGGATAGAGAAGAAGTGGTCCATGTACACGACGGAATATTAGCCATGGAAAACAATGAAACACTGCTCTTTGAGGCACCACAGATGAGCCTGGAGATAATCACAAAACAGGAGGTAAGTCGGAAAGCAAAAGACCTATATCCTATGATATCACTTATAGGCGTTATCTAATAACTGACGCAAACGAACATATTTCCAGAGAGAAAGACGCTCACAAGCTTACAAAACAAACTATGCTCATCTAAAGGGAGAGGTGGGAGGAGTGGATACATTAAGATAAGTGTTACTATACGGATACAAATTCGTATTAGATACATACATCAAAAAGACCGACCATATAGCAAGGGAGGTCTACGGAACCCTCTGTAATATTTTACACGGGAAGAGGATCTGTACAGGAATAGACATATAAAATGTACAAATGAACCAGATTGTGGACACCTAGGACAAACAATATTCTAATCTTTACCCCGACTTAAACAATTTAAAAAAAACAAGAAGAAGTAATGAGACAAAAACTTACGGGGGATTCTCCTGGCACGTGCCATTCTAATTTACAACCTAGGAACACGACTTCCAGAAAGGCTCTGCTGCCCTACTACCCAGATTTGGGAATGGAGAAATGCTGCCTCCTGTGGCCGTTTCCCATAACAGCAGCTTTAAACCCATTGCTAAAGGTCCCTAAGTATTCACCAAACTTGCAGTTCTGTAAATGACACCTGCCCTCCCCAAAAAAAAACCGGGGGTCGAAAATCGACCCAAAAATTCAAAAGAGCGCAACCTTCCAAGAAGACAATTTCAGGAGGTATACTGTACTCACACTTTTTTCTTTTCTTTTTTCTAACAGAAAAGAAAAAGGCCTGGAAAAATGGTGAATTTTAGGCATTTTTAAAGGCATGCAAACCGAAGTTCCCAAAACCTATCAGCCCACAGCAGTCAGAATGGCCGTTAGCAAAAATGCTGCAAACAATAAATGCTGAAGGGATTGTGGAGAAATGCGTACCCTCGGTTCTAAGGGGGACGTGGTACTAGCCACTAATGAAAAGAAAATGGAGGTGCTTTGAAACGGGGAACATTGAGCTACCAGTCAATCAATCACACCCACTGCTGGGCCTATCCCCTGAGAAAACGAGAATCAAAAAGCCACAGGCTGGCAATCCTGCACTCCAGCAATATTTACCACAGCCAGCACTTGGAAGCAACGAAAATGTCCATCAACAGAGGAATGCACCAAGAAGACGTGGTCCATGTACACGATAGAATACTACTCCCATAAAAAATGTACATTAAAATTTAAAAACAAACAAACAAAAGTAAGGAGACATCAGCTTTTGAGGGTTTATCTGGGCACATTCCACTCTAATTTATAAGCGAGGAACACCACTGGTCGGGAGGTCTGTTTCCCTAGTTACCAGAGCGGGGAACGTAGAAAGGATGCCGCCCTCTGGCCGTTACCTGCAAGAGCAGCTTTAAAGCCTGTGCTAATGGGCACTTCATATGAACAAGTACTGCAGAGCTGTAAGTGACACCTGCCCTCAAAATGTCTTGAGGGGGCTAATGGCCAAAACATTTCAAAATGTGACACATACTTTAAGAAAACACTTTGAAGAACTAAGCTGTAATCACAGTTTTGAAAAAAAAAAGGACATGCCTTAAAGCTCAATTTCAACGGATTATGAGACACAAGCAAACTCAACCACAAAGCGGTATCAGCACACACCAGTCAGAATAACCATCAGCAAGACAACTATAAACAATAAATGCTGAAGGAGTTGTGGAGAAAGGCATACCCTCAACTTTAAGAGGGACGTAACCTGGAAAGAGCCCCTAATGAGAACAGAATGGAGGGGCCTTTAAAAGGTAAACAGTGAGCTCCCATATTATGCAGCAGGCCCATTCCTGGACCTATAACCTAAGAAGACAGAATCGGAAAGACACAGGCAGGCAAATCTGCATTGCACAGTATTATCATAGCCAAGATATGGAAGGAACCAAAAAAGTCCACCAACAGATGGGTGGACCAGGAAGAACTTCTACATTTCGAGATGGAATTTCAGCTAGCGAAAAAATGCAACAATGCCATTTGCAGCGCCGCAGATGAGTCTAGAAGGCATCACGCAACTTGTAGTAAGTGAGTAAGCGAAAGACACATATCCTATCATATCACTTACAGCTGTTACCTAAAAATTGATACCGATGAAGACATCTCCACAGAGAAAGGCAATCACAGATTCATTAAACAAACTTATGGTTCACCAAATGGAAAGGTGTGAGGATTGGATACATTCCGATAATGGGGTTAACAGAGATATACAAACACATGTGAAATATATAATCACCAAAGAGCTACGGAATACCAAGAAAAGACTACTCAACATTGTGTCATAACCTACGTGGGAAAAGGATCCGAAGAAGAATACATATATGGATATGTGTGAAAGAACCACATCTTGCACACCTAGAACAAACAAAACATTGTAATCAAATTTGCTGTGATAAAAAAATAAAGATTAAGTGAAAAGTACGAACAAGAAGTAATGAGCCATAAACTTAAAGGGCTTTTTCCTGGCACACTGCATTCTAATTTACAACCTACAACACCACTTCCCTTAAGGCTCTGTTGCCCTAGTAACCAGGTTTGGTAAAGGAGAAATGCTGCCGCCTTGCGGCCGTTTCCCGCAAGAGCGGCTTTAAACCCACAGCTCATGGTCACTTCACAGTCACAAGGACTCGGGGCTGTAAAGGACACCTGCCCTCAAAAATCGTGCTGAGGTAGGGAATGGACAAAAAAATTCAAAACAGGCAAATCCTTCAAGAAGATAGTATGAGGAGGTAAGTTTTACTCACTCTCTCTACAGAAAAGGACAATGCATAAAAGCTCAAGCTCAGGAAGTATTAGACTCATGCAATCTAATCTACAAAACGGTTTCACCGCACACCAGTCGACTGACCATCAGCAAAAGGTCTACAAACCGTAAATGCTGAAGGGGTTTTAGAGACCTGTGTACCCTCCACCTGCTGGTGAGATGTAAAGTGGTAACAGCCAATAATGAGAACAGAAAGGAGCTGCGTTTAAAAGTAAAAATGGAGGTACCATTCAATCCAGCAGGCGCACCACTGGGCCTCTCACCTGAGAAGACCCGAATCGAGAAGACACAGGCCGCAAAAGCTGCTGCACTGCAGCCTTATTCACAATAGCCAAGACAGTGAAGCGACCAAAATGTCCATCAACTGGTGAATGGATAGAGAAGAAGTGGTCCATGTACACGACGGAATATTAGCCATGGAAAACAATGAAACACTGCTCTTTGAGGCACCACAGATGAGCCTGGAGATAATCACAAAACAGGAGGTAAGTCGGAAAGCAAAAGACCTATATCCTATGATATCACTTATAGGCGTTATCTAATAACTGACGCAAACGAACATATTTCCAGAGAGAAAGACGCTCACAAGCTTACAAAACAAACTATGCTCATCTAAAGGGAGAGGTGGGAGGAGTGGATAAATTAAGATAAGTGTTACTATACGGATACAAATTCGTATTAGATACATACATCAAAAAGACCGACCATATAGCAAGGGAGGTCTACGGAACCCTCTGTAATATTTTACACGGGAAGAGGATCTGTACAGGAATAGACATATAAAATGTACAAATGAACCAGATTGTGGACACCTAGGACAAACAATATTCTAATCTTTACCCCGACTTAAACAATTTAAAAAAAACAAGAAGAAGTAATGAGACAAAAACTTACGGGGGATTCTCCTGGCACGTGCCATTCTAATTTACAACCTAGGAACACGACTTCCAGAAAGGCTCTGCTGCCCTACTACCCAGATTTGGGAATGGAGAAATGCTGCCTCCTGTGGCCGTTTCCCATAACAGCAGCTTTAAACCCATTGCTAAAGGTCCCTAAGTATTCACCAAACTTGCAGTTCTGTAAATGACACCTGCCCTCCCCAAAAAAAAACCGGGGGTCGAAAATCGACCCAAAAATTCAAAAGAGCGCAACCTTCCAAGAAGACAATTTCAGGAGGTATACTGTACTCACACTTTTTTCTTTTCTTTTTTCTAACAGAAAAGAAAAAGGCCTGGAAAAATGGTGAATTTTAGGCATTTTTAAAGGCATGCAAACCGAAGTTCCCAAAACCTATCAGCCCACAGCAGTCAGAATGGCCATTAGCAAAAATGCTGCAAACAATAAATGCTGAAGGGATTGTGGAGAAATGCATACCCTCGGTTCTAAGGGGGACGTGGTACTAGCCACTAATGAAAAGAAAATGGAGGTGCTTTGAAACGGGGAACATTGAGCTACCAGTCAATCAATCACACCCACTGCTGGGCCTATCCCCTGAGAAAACGAGAATCAAAAAGTCACAGGCTGGCAATCCTGCACTCCAGCAATATTTACCACAGCCAGCACTTGGAAGCAACGAAAATGTCCATCAACAGAGGAATGCACCAAGAAGACGTGGTCCATGTACACGATGGAATACTACTCCCATAAAAAATGTACATTAAAATTTAAAAACAAACAAACAAAAGTAAGGAGACATCAGCTTTTGAGGGTTTACCTGGGCACATTCCACTCTAATTTATAAGCGAGGAACACCACTGGTCGGGAGGTCTGTTTCCCTAGTTACCAGAGCGGGGAACGTAGAAAGGATGCCGCCCTCTGGCCGTTACCTGCAAGAGCAGCTTTAAAGCCTGTGCTAATGGGCACTTCATATGAACAAGTACTGCAGAGCTGTAAGTGACACCTGCCCTCAAAATGTCTTGAGGGGGCTAATGGCCAAAACATTTCAAAATGTGACACATACTTTAAGAAAACACTTTGAAGAACTAAGCTGTAATCACAGTTTTGAAAAAAAAAAGGACATGCCTTAAAGCTCAATTTCAACGGATTATGAGACACAAGCAAACTCAACCACAAAGCGGTATCAGCACACACCAGTCAGAATAACCATCAGCAAGACAACTATAAACAATAAATGCTGAAGGAGTTGTGGAGAAAGGCATACCCTCAACTTTAAGAGGGACGTAACCTGGAAAGAGCCCCTAATGAGAACAGAATGGAGGGGCCTTTAAAAGGTAAACAGTGAGCTCCCATATTATGCAGCAGGCCCATTCCTGGACCTATAACCTAAGAAGACAGAATCGGAAAGACACAGGCAGGCAAATCTGCATTGCACAGTATTATCATAGCCAAGATATGGAAGGAACCAAAAAAGTCCACCAACAGATGGGTGGACCAGGAAGAACTTCTACATTTCGAGATGGAATTTCAGCTAGCGAAAAAATGCAACAATGCCATTTGCAGCGCCGCAGATGAGTCTAGAAGGCATCACGCAACTTGTAGTAAGTGAGTAAGCGAAAGACACATATCCTATCATATCACTTACAGCTGTTACCTAAAAATTGATACCGATGAAGACATCTCCACAGAGAAAGGCAATCACAGATTCATTAAACAAACTTATGGTTCACCAAATGGAAAGGTGTGAGGATTGGATACATTCCGATAATGGGGTTAACAGAGATATACAAACACATGTGAAATATATAATCACCAAAGAGCTACGGAATACCAAGAAAAGACTACTCAACATTGTGTCATAACCTACGTGGGAAAAGGATCCGAAGAAGAATACATATATGGATATGTGTGAAAGAACCACATCTTGCACACCTAGAACAAACAAAACATTGTAATCAAATTTGCTGTGATAAAAAAATAAAGATTAAGTGAAAAGTACGAACAAGAAGTAATGAGCCATAAACTTAAAGGGCTTTTTCCTGGCACACTGCATTCTAATTTACAACCTACAACACCACTTCCCTTAAGGCTCTGTTGCCCTAGTAACCAGGTTTGGTAAAGGAGAAATGCTGCCGCCTTGCGGCCGTTTCCCGCAAGAGCGGCTTTAAACCCACAGCTCATGGTCACTTCACAGTCACAAGGACTCGGGGCTGTAAAGGACACCTGCCCTCAAAAATCGTGCTGAGGTAGGGAATGGACAAAAAAATTCAAAACAGGCAAATCCTTCAAGAAGATAGTATGAGGAGGTAAGTTTTACTCACTCTCTCTACAGAAAAGGACAATGCATAAAAGCTCAAGCTCAGGAAGTATTAGACTCATGCAATCTAATCTACAAAACGGTTTCACCGCACACCAGTCGACTGACCATCAGCAAAAGGTCTACAAACCGTAAATGCTGAAGGGGTTTTAGAGACCTGTGTACCCTCCACCTGCTGGTGAGATGTAAAGTGGTAACAGCCAATAATGAGAACAGAAAGGAGCTGCGTTTAAAAGTAAAAATGGAGGTACCATTCAATCCAGCAGGCGCACCACTGGGCCTCTCACCTGAGAAGACCCGAATCGAGAAGACACAGGCCGCAAAAGCTGCTGCACTGCAGCCTTATTCACAATAGCCAAGACAGTGAAGCGACCAAAATGTCCATCAACTGGTGAATGGATAGAGAAGAAGTGGTCCATGTACACGACGGAATATTAGCCATGGAAAACAATGAAACACTGCTCTTTGAGGCACCACAGATGAGCCTGGAGATAATCACAAAACAGGAGGTAAGTCGGAAAGCAAAAGACCTATATCCTATGATATCACTTATAGGCGTTATCTAATAACTGACGCAAACGAACATATTTCCAGAGAGAAAGACGCTCACAAGCTTACAAAACAAACTATGCTCATCTAAAGGGAGAGGTGGGAGGAGTGGATAAATTAAGATAAGTGTTACTATACGGATACAAATTCGTATTAGATACATACATCAAAAAGACCGACCATATAGCAAGGGAGGTCTACGGAACCCTCTGTAATATTTTACACGGGAAGAGGATCTGTACAGGAATAGACATATAAAATGTACAAATGAACCAGATTGTGGACACCTAGGACAAACAATATTCTAATCTTTACCCCGACTTAAACAATTTAAAAAAAACAAGAAGAAGTAATGAGACAAAAACTTACGGGGGATTCTCCTGGCACGTGCCATTCTAATTTACAACCTAGGAACACGACTTCCAGAAAGGCTCTGCTGCCCTACTACCCAGATTTGGGAATGGAGAAATGCTGCCTCCTGTGGCCGTTTCCCATAACAGCAGCTTTAAACCCATTGCTAAAGGTCCCTAAGTATTCACCAAACTTGCAGTTCTGTAAATGACACCTGCCCTCCCCCAAAAAAAACCGGGGGTCGAAAATCGACCCAAAAATTCAAAAGAGCGCAACCTTCCAAGAAGACAATTTCAGGAGGTATACTGTACTCACACTTTTTTCTTTTCTTTTTTCTAACAGAAAAGAAAAAGGCCTGGAAAAATGGTGAATTTTAGGCATTTTTAAAGGCATGCAAACCGAAGTTCCCAAAACCTATCAGCCCACAGCAGTCAGAATGGCCGTTAGCAAAAATGCTGCAAACAATAAATGCTGAAGGGATTGTGGAGAAATGCGTACCCTCGGTTCTAAGGGGGACGTGGTACTAGCCACTAATGAAAAGAAAATGGAGGTGCTTTGAAACGGGGAACATTGAGCTACCAGTCAATCAATCACACCCACTGCTGGGCCTATCCCCTGAGAAAACGAGAATCAAAAAGTCACAGGCTGGCAATCCTGCACTCCAGCAATATTTACCACAGCCAGCACTTGGAAGCAACGAAAATGTCCATCAACAGAGGAATGCACCAAGAAGACGTGGTCCATGTACACGATGGAATACTACTCCCATAAAAAATGTACATTAAAATTTAAAAACAAACAAACAAAAGTAAGGAGACATCAGCTTTTGAGGGTTTATCTGGGCACATTCCACTCTAATTTATAAGCGAGGAACACCACTGGTCGGGAGGTCTGTTTCCCTAGTTACCAGAGCGGGGAACGTAGAAAGGATGCCGCCCTCTGGCCGTTACCTGCAAGAGCAGCTTTAAAGCCTGTGCTAATGGGCACTTCATATGAACAAGTACTGCAGAGCTGTAAGTGACACCTGCCCTCAAAATGTCTTGAGGGGGCTAATGGCCAAAACATTTCAAAATGTGACACATACTTTAAGAAAACACTTTGAAGAACTAAGCTGTAATCACAGTTTTGAAAAAAAAAAGGACATGCCTTAAAGCTCAATTTCAACGGATTATGAGACACAAGCAAACTCAACCACAAAGCGGTATCAGCACACACCAGTCAGAATAACCATCAGCAAGACAACTATAAACAATAAATGCTGAAGGAGTTGTGGAGAAAGGCATACCCTCAACTTTAAGAGGGACGTAACCTGGAAAGAGCCCCTAATGAGAACAGAATGGAGGGGCCTTTAAAAGGTAAACAGTGAGCTCCCATATTATGCAGCAGGCCCATTCCTGGACCTATAACCTAAGAAGACAGAATCGGAAAGACACAGGCAGGCAAATCTGCATTGCACAGTATTATCATAGCCAAGATATGGAAGGAACCAAAAAAGTCCACCAACAGATGGGTGGACCAGGAAGAACTTCTACATTTCGAGATGGAATTTCAGCTAGCGAAAAAATGCAACAATGCCATTTGCAGCGCCGCAGATGAGTCTAGAAGGCATCACGCAACTTGTAGTAAGTGAGTAAGCGAAAGACACATATCCTATCATATCACTTACAGCTGTTACCTAAAAATTGATACCGATGAAGACATCTCCACAGAGAAAGGCAATCACAGATTCATTAAACAAACTTATGGTTCACCAAATGGAAAGGTGTGAGGATTGGATACATTCCGATAATGGGGTTAACAGAGATATACAAACACATGTGAAATATATAATCACCAAAGAGCTACGGAATACCAAGAAAAGACTACTCAACATTGTGTCATAACCTACGTGGGAAAAGGATCCGAAGAAGAATACATATATGGATATGTGTGAAAGAACCACATCTTGCACACCTAGAACAAACAAAACATTGTAATCAAATTTGCTGTGATAAAAAAATAAAGATTAAGTGAAAAGTACGAACAAGAAGTAATGAGCCATAAACTTAAAGGGCTTTTTCCTGGCACACTGCATTCTAATTTACAACCTACAACACCACTTCCCTTAAGGCTCTGTTGCCCTAGTAACCAGGTTTGGTAAAGGAGAAATGCTGCCGCCTTGCGGCCGTTTCCCGCAAGAGCGGCTTTAAACCCACAGCTCATGGTCACTTCACAGTCACAAGGACTCGGGGCTGTAAAGGACACCTGCCCTCAAAAATCGTGCTGAGGTAGGGAATGGACAAAAAAATTCAAAACAGGCAAATCCTTCAAGAAGATAGTATGAGGAGGTAAGTTTTACTCACTCTCTCTACAGAAAAGGACAATGCATAAAAGCTCAAGCTCAGGAAGTATTAGACTCATGCAATCTAATCTACAAAACGGTTTCACCGCACACCAGTCGACTGACCATCAGCAAAAGGTCTACAAACCGTAAATGCTGAAGGGGTTTTAGAGACCTGTGTACCCTCCACCTGCTGGTGAGATGTAAAGTGGTAACAGCCAATAATGAGAACAGAAAGGAGCTGCGTTTAAAAGTAAAAATGGAGGTACCATTCAATCCAGCAGGCGCACCACTGGGCCTCTCACCTGAGAAGACCCGAATCGAGAAGACACAGGCCGCAAAAGCTGCTGCACTGCAGCCTTATTCACAATAGCCAAGACAGTGAAGCGACCAAAATGTCCATCAACTGGTGAATGGATAGAGAAGAAGTGGTCCATGTACACGACGGAATATTAGCCATGGAAAACAATGAAACACTGCTCTTTGAGGCACCACAGATGAGCCTGGAGATAATCACAAAACAGGAGGTAAGTCGGAAAGCAAAAGACCTATATCCTATGATATCACTTATAGGCGTTATCTAATAACTGACGCAAACGAACATATTTCCAGAGAGAAAGACGCTCACAAGCTTACAAAACAAACTATGCTCATCTAAAGGGAGAGGTGGGAGGAGTGGATAAATTAAGATAAGTGTTACTATACGGATACAAATTCGTATTAGATACATACATCAAAAAGACCGACCATATAGCAAGGGAGGTCTACGGAACCCTCTGTAATATTTTACACGGGAAGAGGATCTGTACAGGAATAGACATATAAAATGTACAAATGAACCAGATTGTGGACACCTAGGACAAACAATATTCTAATCTTTACCCCGACTTAAACAATTTAAAAAAAACAAGAAGAAGTAATGAGACAAAAACTTACGGGGGATTCTCCTGGCACGTGCCATTCTAATTTACAACCTAGGAACACGACTTCCAGAAAGGCTCTGCTGCCCTACTACCCAGATTTGGGAATGGAGAAATGCTGCCTCCTGTGGCCGTTTCCCATAACAGCAGCTTTAAACCCATTGCTAAAGGTCCCTAAGTATTCACCAAACTTGCAGTTCTGTAAATGACACCTGCCCTCCCCCAAAAAAAACCGGGGGTCGAAAATCGACCCAAAAATTCAAAAGAGCGCAACCTTCCAAGAAGACAATTTCAGGAGGTATACTGTACTCACACTTTTTTCTTTTCTTTTTTCTAACAGAAAAGAAAAAGGCCTGGAAAAATGGTGAATTTTAGGCATTTTTAAAGGCATGCAAACCGAAGTTCCCAAAACCTATCAGCCCACAGCAGTCAGAATGGCCGTTAGCAAAAATGCTGCAAACAATAAATGCTGAAGGGATTGTGGAGAAATGCGTACCCTCGGTTCTAAGGGGGACGTGGTACTAGCCACTAATGAAAAGAAAATGGAGGTGCTTTGAAACGGGGAACATTGAGCTACCAGTCAATCAATCACACCCACTGCTGGGCCTATCCCCTGAGAAAACGAGAATCAAAAAGTCACAGGCTGGCAATCCTGCACTCCAGCAATATTTACCACAGCCAGCACTTGGAAGCAACGAAAATGTCCATCAACAGAGGAATGCACCAAGAAGACGTGGTCCATGTACACGATGGAATACTACTCCCATAAAAAATGTACATTAAAATTTAAAAACAAACAAACAAAAGTAAGGAGACATCAGCTTTTGAGGGTTTATCTGGGCACATTCCACTCTAATTTATAAGCGAGGAACACCACTGGTCGGGAGGTCTGTTTCCCTAGTTACCAGAGCGGGGAACGTAGAAAGGATGCCGCCCTCTGGCCGTTACCTGCAAGAGCAGCTTTAAAGCCTGTGCTAATGGGCACTTCATATGAACAAGTACTGCAGAGCTGTAAGTGACACCTGCCCTCAAAATGTCTTGAGGGGGCTAATGGCCAAAACATTTCAAAATGTGACACATACTTTAAGAAAACACTTTGAAGAACTAAGCTGTAATCACAGTTTTGAAAAAAAAAAGGACATGCCTTAAAGCTCAATTTCAACGGATTATGAGACACAAGCAAACTCAACCACAAAGCGGTATCAGCACACACCAGTCAGAATAACCATCAGCAAGACAACTATAAACAATAAATGCTGAAGGAGTTGTGGAGAAAGGCATACCCTCAACTTTAAGAGGGACGTAACCTGGAAAGAGCCCCTAATGAGAACAGAATGGAGGGGCCTTTAAAAGGTAAACAGTGAGCTCCCATATTATGCAGCAGGCCCATTCCTGGACCTATAACCTAAGAAGACAGAATCGGAAAGACACAGGCAGGCAAATCTGCATTGCACAGTATTATCATAGCCAAGATATGGAAGGAACCAAAAAAGTCCACCAACAGATGGGTGGACCAGGAAGAACTTCTACATTTCGAGATGGAATTTCAGCTAGCGAAAAAATGCAACAATGCCATTTGCAGCGCCGCAGATGAGTCTAGAAGGAATCACGCAACTTGTAGTAAGTGAGTAAGCGAAAGACACATATCCTATCATATCACTTACAGCTGTTACCTAAAAATTGATACCGATGAAGACATCTCCACAGAGAAAGGCAATCACAGATTCATTAAACAAACTTATGGTTCACCAAATGGAAAGGTGTGAGGATTGGATACATTCCGATAATGGGGTTAACAGAGATATACAAACACATGTGAAATATATAATCACCAAAGAGCTACGGAATACCAAGAAAAGACTACTCAACATTGTGTCATAACCTACGTGGGAAAAGGATCCGAAGAAGAATACATATATGGATATGTGTGAAAGAACCACATCTTGCACACCTAGAACAAACAAAACATTGTAATCAAATTTGCTGTGATAAAAAAATAAAGATTAAGTGAAAAGTACGAACAAGAAGTAATGAGCCATAAACTTAAAGGGCTTTTTCCTGGCACACTGCATTCTAATTTACAACCTACAACACCACTTCCCTTAAGGCTCTGTTGCCCTAGTAACCAGGTTTGGTAAAGGAGAAATGCTGCCGCCTTGCGGCCGTTTCCCGCAAGAGCGGCTTTAAACCCACAGCTCATGGTCACTTCACAGTCACAAGGACTCGGGGCTGTAAAGGACACCTGCCCTCAAAAATCGTGCTGAGGTAGGGAATGGACAAAAAAATTCAAAACAGGCAAATCCTTCAAGAAGATAGTATGAGGAGGTAAGTTTTACTCACTCTCTCTACAGAAAAGGACAATGCATAAAAGCTCAAGCTCAGGAAGTATTAGACTCATGCAATCTAATCTACAAAACGGTTTCACCGCACACCAGTCGACTGACCATCAGCAAAAGGTCTACAAACCGTAAATGCTGAAGGGGTTTTAGAGACCTGTGTACCCTCCACCTGCTGGTGAGATGTAAAGTGGTAACAGCCAATAATGAGAACAGAAAGGAGCTGCGTTTAAAAGTAAAAATGGAGGTACCATTCAATCCAGCAGGCGCACCACTGGGCCTCTCACCTGAGAAGACCCGAATCGAGAAGACACAGGCCGCAAAAGCTGCTGCACTGCAGCCTTATTCACAATAGCCAAGACAGTGAAGCGACCAAAATGTCCATCAACTGGTGAATGGATAGAGAAGAAGTGGTCCATGTACACGACGGAATATTAGCCATGGAAAACAATGAAACACTGCTCTTTGAGGCACCACAGATGAGCCTGGAGATAATCACAAAACAGGAGGTAAGTCGGAAAGCAAAAGACCTATATCCTATGATATCACTTATAGGCGTTATCTAATAACTGACGCAAACGAACATATTTCCAGAGAGAAAGACGCTCACAAGCTTACAAAACAAACTATGCTCATCTAAAGGGAGAGGTGGGAGGAGTGGATACATTAAGATAAGTGTTACTATACGGATACAAATTCGTATTAGATACATACATCAAAAAGACCGACCATATAGCAAGGGAGGTCTACGGAACCCTCTGTAATATTTTACACGGGAAGAGGATCTGTACAGGAATAGACATATAAAATGTACAAATGAACCAGATTGTGGACACCTAGGACAAACAATATTCTAATCTTTACCCCGACTTAAACAATTTAAAAAAAACAAGAAGAAGTAATGAGACAAAAACTTACGGGGGATTCTCCTGGCACGTGCCATTCTAATTTACAACCTAGGAACACGACTTCCAGAAAGGCTCTGCTGCCCTACTACCCAGATTTGGGAATGGAGAAATGCTGCCTCCTGTGGCCGTTTCCCATAACAGCAGCTTTAAACCCATTGCTAAAGGTCCCTAAGTATTCACCAAACTTGCAGTTCTGTAAATGACACCTGCCCTCCCCAAAAAAAAACCGGGGGTCGAAAATCGACCCAAAAATTCAAAAGAGCGCAACCTTCCAAGAAGACAATTTCAGGAGGTATACTGTACTCACACTTTTTTCTTTTCTTTTTTCTAACAGAAAAGAAAAAGGCCTGGAAAAATGGTGAATTTTAGGCATTTTTAAAGGCATGCAAACCGAAGTTCCCAAAACCTATCAGCCCACAGCAGTCAGAATGGCCGTTAGCAAAAATGCTGCAAACAATAAATGCTGAAGGGATTGTGGAGAAATGCGTACCCTCGGTTCTAAGGGGGACGTGGTACTAGCCACTAATGAAAAGAAAATGGAGGTGCTTTGAAACGGGGAACATTGAGCTACCAGTCAATCAATCACACCCACTGCTGGGCCTATCCCCTGAGAAAACGAGAATCAAAAAGCCACAGGCTGGCAATCCTGCACTCCAGCAATATTTACCACAGCCAGCACTTGGAAGCAACGAAAATGTCCATCAACAGAGGAATGCACCAAGAAGACGTGGTCCATGTACACGATAGAATACTACTCCCATAAAAAATGTACATTAAAATTTAAAAACAAACAAACAAAAGTAAGGAGACATCAGCTTTTGAGGGTTTATCTGGGCACATTCCACTCTAATTTATAAGCGAGGAACACCACTGGTCGGGAGGTCTGTTTCCCTAGTTACCAGAGCGGGGAACGTAGAAAGGATGCCGCCCTCTGGCCGTTACCTGCAAGAGCAGCTTTAAAGCCTGTGCTAATGGGCACTTCATATGAACAAGTACTGCAGAGCTGTAAGTGACACCTGCCCTCAAAATGTCTTGAGGGGGCTAATGGCCAAAACATTTCAAAATGTGACACATACTTTAAGAAAACACTTTGAAGAACTAAGCTGTAATCACAGTTTTGAAAAAAAAAAGGACATGCCTTAAAGCTCAATTTCAACGGATTATGAGACACAAGCAAACTCAACCACAAAGCGGTATCAGCACACACCAGTCAGAATAACCATCAGCAAGACAACTATAAACAATAAATGCTGAAGGAGTTGTGGAGAAAGGCATACCCTCAACTTTAAGAGGGACGTAACCTGGAAAGAGCCCCTAATGAGAACAGAATGGAGGGGCCTTTAAAAGGTAAACAGTGAGCTCCCATATTATGCAGCAGGCCCATTCCTGGACCTATAACCTAAGAAGACAGAATCGGAAAGACACAGGCAGGCAAATCTGCATTGCACAGTATTATCATAGCCAAGATATGGAAGGAACCAAAAAAGTCCACCAACAGATGGGTGGACCAGGAAGAACTTCTACATTTCGAGATGGAATTTCAGCTAGCGAAAAAATGCAACAATGCCATTTGCAGCGCCGCAGATGAGTCTAGAAGGAATCACGCAACTTGTAGTAAGTGAGTAAGCGAAAGACACATATCCTATCATATCACTTACAGCTGTTACCTAAAAATTGATACCGATGAAGACATCTCCACAGAGAAAGGCAATCACAGATTCATTAAACAAACTTATGGTTCACCAAATGGAAAGGTGTGAGGATTGGATACATTCCGATAATGGGGTTAACAGAGATATACAAACACATGTGAAATATATAATCACCAAAGAGCTACGGAATACCAAGAAAAGACTACTCAACATTGTGTCATAACCTACGTGGGAAAAGGATCCGAAGAAGAATACATATATGGATATGTGTGAAAGAACCACATCTTGCACACCTAGAACAAACAAAACATTGTAATCAAATTTGCTGTGATAAAAAAATAAAGATTAAGTGAAAAGTACGAACAAGAAGTAATGAGCCATAAACTTAAAGGGCTTTTTCCTGGCACACTGCATTCTAATTTACAACCTACAACACCACTTCCCTTAAGGCTCTGTTGCCCTAGTAACCAGGTTTGGTAAAGGAGAAATGCTGCCGCCTTGCGGCCGTTTCCCGCAAGAGCGGCTTTAAACCCACAGCTCATGGTCACTTCACAGTCACAAGGACTCGGGGCTGTAAAGGACACCTGCCCTCAAAAATCGTGCTGAGGTAGGGAATGGACAAAAAAATTCAAAACAGGCAAATCCTTCAAGAAGATAGTATGAGGAGGTAAGTTTTACTCACTCTCTCTACAGAAAAGGACAATGCATAAAAGCTCAAGCTCAGGAAGTATTAGACTCATGCAATCTAATCTACAAAACGGTTTCACCGCACACCAGTCGACTGACCATCAGCAAAAGGTCTACAAACCGTAAATGCTGAAGGGGTTTTAGAGACCTGTGTACCCTCCACCTGCTGGTGAGATGTAAAGTGGTAACAGCCAATAATGAGAACAGAAAGGAGCTGCGTTTAAAAGTAAAAATGGAGGTACCATTCAATCCAGCAGGCGCACCACTGGGCCTCTCACCTGAGAAGACCCGAATCGAGAAGACACAGGCCGCAAAAGCTGCTGCACTGCAGCCTTATTCACAATAGCCAAGACAGTGAAGCGACCAAAATGTCCATCAACTGGTGAATGGATAGAGAAGAAGTGGTCCATGTACACGACGGAATATTAGCCATGGAAAACAATGAAACACTGCTCTTTGAGGCACCACAGATGAGCCTGGAGATAATCACAAAACAGGAGGTAAGTCGGAAAGCAAAAGACCTATATCCTATGATATCACTTATAGGCGTTATCTAATAACTGACGCAAACGAACATATTTCCAGAGAGAAAGACGCTCACAAGCTTACAAAACAAACTATGCTCATCTAAAGGGAGAGGTGGGAGGAGTGGATAAATTAAGATAAGTGTTACTATACGGATACAAATTCGTATTAGATACATACATCAAAAAGACCGACCATATAGCAAGGGAGGTCTACGGAACCCTCTGTAATATTTTACACGGGAAGAGGATCTGTACAGGAATAGACATATAAAATGTACAAATGAACCAGATTGTGGACACCTAGGACAAACAATATTCTAATCTTTACCCCGACTTAAACAATTTAAAAAAAACAAGAAGAAGTAATGAGACAAAAACTTACGGGGGATTCTCCTGGCACGTGCCATTCTAATTTACAACCTAGGAACACGACTTCCAGAAAGGCTCTGCTGCCCTACTACCCAGATTTGGGAATGGAGAAATGCTGCCTCCTGTGGCCGTTTCCCATAACAGCAGCTTTAAACCCATTGCTAAAGGTCCCTAAGTATTCACCAAACTTGCAGTTCTGTAAATGACACCTGCCCTCCCCAAAAAAAAACCGGGGGTCGAAAATCGACCCAAAAATTCAAAAGAGCGCAACCTTCCAAGAAGACAATTTCAGGAGGTATACTGTACTCACACTTTTTTCTTTTCTTTTTTCTAACAGAAAAGAAAAAGGCCTGGAAAAATGGTGAATTTTAGGCATTTTTAAAGGCATGCAAACCGAAGTTCCCAAAACCTATCAGCCCACAGCAGTCAGAATGGCCGTTAGCAAAAATGCTGCAAACAATAAATGCTGAAGGGATTGTGGAGAAATGCGTACCCTCGGTTCTAAGGGGGACGTGGTACTAGCCACTAATGAAAAGAAAATGGAGGTGCTTTGAAACGGGGAACATTGAGCTACCAGTCAATCAATCACACCCACTGCTGGGCCTATCCCCTGAGAAAACGAGAATCAAAAAGTCACAGGCTGGCAATCCTGCACTCCAGCAATATTTACCACAGCCAGCACTTGGAAGCAACGAAAATGTCCATCAACAGAGGAATGCACCAAGAAGACGTGGTCCATGTACACGATAGAATACTACTCCCATAAAAAATGTACATTAAAATTTAAAAACAAACAAACAAAAGTAAGGAGACATCAGCTTTTGAGGGTTTATCTGGGCACATTCCACTCTAATTTATAAGCGAGGAACACCACTGGTCGGGAGGTCTGTTTCCCTAGTTACCAGAGCGGGGAACGTAGAAAGGATGCCGCCCTCTGGCCGTTACCTGCAAGAGCAGCTTTAAAGCCTGTGCTAATGGGCACTTCATATGAACAAGTACTGCAGAGCTGTAAGTGACACCTGCCCTCAAAATGTCTTGAGGGGGCTAATGGCCAAAACATTTCAAAATGTGACACATACTTTAAGAAAACACTTTGAAGAACTAAGCTGTAATCACAGTTTTGAAAAAAAAAAGGACATGCCTTAAAGCTCAATTTCAACGGATTATGAGACACAAGCAAACTCAACCACAAAGCGGTATCAGCACACACCAGTCAGAATAACCATCAGCAAGACAACTATAAACAATAAATGCTGAAGGAGTTGTGGAGAAAGGCATACCCTCAACTTTAAGAGGGACGTAACCTGGAAAGAGCCCCTAATGAGAACAGAATGGAGGGGCCTTTAAAAGGTAAACAGTGAGCTCCCATATTATGCAGCAGGCCCATTCCTGGACCTATAACCTAAGAAGACAGAATCGGAAAGACACAGGCAGGCAAATCTGCATTGCACAGTATTATCATAGCCAAGATATGGAAGGAACCAAAAAAGTCCACCAACAGATGGGTGGACCAGGAAGAACTTCTACATTTCAAGATGGAATTTCAGCTAGCGAAAAAATGCAACAATGCCATTTGCAGCGCCGCAGATGAGTCTAGAAGGCATCACGCAACTTGTAGTAAGTGAGTAAGCGAAAGACACATATCCTATCATATCACTTACAGCTGTTACCTAAAAATTGATACCGATGAAGACATCTCCACAGAGAAAGGCAATCACAGATTCATTAAACAAACTTATGGTTCACCAAATGGAAAGGTGTGAGGATTGGATACATTCCGATAATGGGGTTAACAGAGATATACAAACACATGTGAAATATATAATCACCAAAGAGCTACGGAATACCAAGAAAAGACTACTCAACATTGTGTCATAACCTACGTGGGAAAAGGATCCGAAGAAGAATACATATATGGATATGTGTGAAAGAACCACATCTTGCACACCTAGAACAAACAAAACATTGTAATCAAATTTGCTGTGATAAAAAAATAAAGATTAAGTGAAAAGTACGAACAAGAAGTAATGAGCCATAAACTTAAAGGGCTTTTTCCTGGCACACTGCATTCTAATTTACAACCTACAACACCACTTCCCTTAAGGCTCTGTTGCCCTAGTAACCAGGTTTGGTAAAGGAGAAATGCTGCCGCCTTGCGGCCGTTTCCCGCAAGAGCGGCTTTAAACCCACAGCTCATGGTCACTTCACAGTCACAAGGACTCGGGGCTGTAAAGGACACCTGCCCTCAAAAATCGTGCTGAGGTAGGGAATGGACAAAAAAATTCAAAACAGGCAAATCCTTCAAGAAGATAGTATGAGGAGGTAAGTTTTACTCACTCTCTCTACAGAAAAGGACAATGCATAAAAGCTCAAGCTCAGGAAGTATTAGACTCATGCAATCTAATCTACAAAACGGTTTCACCGCACACCAGTCGACTGACCATCAGCAAAAGGTCTACAAACCGTAAATGCTGAAGGGGTTTTAGAGACCTGTGTACCCTCCACCTGCTGGGGAGATGTAAAGTGGTAACAGCCAATAATGAGAACAGAAAGGAGCTGCGTTTAAAAGTAAAAATGGAGGTACCATTCAATCCAGCAGGCGCACCACTGGGCCTCTCACCTGAGAAGACCCGAATCGAGAAGACACAGGCCGCAAAAGCTGCTGCACTGCAGCCTTATTCACAATAGCCAAGACAGTGAAGCGACCAAAATGTCCATCAACTGGTGAATGGATAGAGAAGAAGTGGTCCATGTACACGACGGAATATTAGCCATGGAAAACAATGAAACACTGCTCTTTGAGGCACCACAGATGAGCCTGGAGATAATCACAAAACAGGAGGTAAGTCGGAAAGCAAAAGACCTATATCCTATGATATCACTTATAGGCGTTATCTAATAACTGACGCAAACGAACATATTTCCAGAGAGAAAGACGCTCACAAGCTTACAAAACAAACTATGCTCATCTAAAGGGAGAGGTGGGAGGAGTGGATAAATTAAGATAAGTGTTACTATACGGATACAAATTCGTATTAGATACATACATCAAAAAGACCGACCATATAGCAAGGGAGGTCTACGGAACCCTCTGTAATATTTTACACGGGAAGAGGATCTGTACAGGAATAGACATATAAAATGTACAAATGAACCAGATTGTGGACACCTAGGACAAACAATATTCTAATCTTTACCCCGACTTAAACAATTTAAAAAAAACAAGAAGAAGTAATGAGACAAAAACTTACGGGGGATTCTCCTGGCACGTGCCATTCTAATTTACAACCTAGGAACACGACTTCCAGAAAGGCTCTGCTGCCCTACTACCCAGATTTGGGAATGGAGAAATGCTGCCTCCTGTGGCCGTTTCCCATAACAGCAGCTTTAAACCCATTGCTAAAGGTCCCTAAGTATTCACCAAACTTGCAGTTCTGTAAATGACACCTGCCCTCCCCCAAAAAAAACCGGGGGTCGAAAATCGACCCAAAAATTCAAAAGAGCGCAACCTTCCAAGAAGACAATTTCAGGAGGTATACTGTACTCACACTTTTTTCTTTTCTTTTTTCTAACAGAAAAGAAAAAGGCCTGGAAAAATGGTGAATTTTAGGCATTTTTAAAGGCATGCAAACCGAAGTTCCCAAAACCTATCAGCCCACAGCAGTCAGAATGGCCGTTAGCAAAAATGCTGCAAACAATAAATGCTGAAGGGATTGTGGAGAAATGCGTACCCTCGGTTCTAAGGGGGACGTGGTACTAGCCACTAATGAAAAGAAAATGGAGGTGCTTTGAAACGGGGAACATTGAGCTACCAGTCAATCAATCACACCCACTGCTGGGCCTATCCCCTGAGAAAACGAGAATCAAAAAGTCACAGGCTGGCAATCCTGCACTCCAGCAATATTTACCACAGCCAGCACTTGGAAGCAACGAAAATGTCCATCAACAGAGGAATGCACCAAGAAGACGTGGTCCATGTACACGATGGAATACTACTCCCATAAAAAATGTACATTAAAATTTAAAAACAAACAAACAAAAGTAAGGAGACATCAGCTTTTGAGGGTTTACCTGGGCACATTCCACTCTAATTTATAAGCGAGGAACACCACTGGTCGGGAGGTCTGTTTCCCTAGTTACCAGAGCGGGGAACGTAGAAAGGATGCCGCCCTCTGGCCGTTACCTGCAAGAGCAGCTTTAAAGCCTGTGCTAATGGGCACTTCATATGAACAAGTACTGCAGAGCTGTAAGTGACACCTGCCCTCAAAATGTCTTGAGGGGGCTAATGGCCAAAACATTTCAAAATGTGACACATACTTTAAGAAAACACTTTGAAGAACTAAGCTGTAATCACAGTTTTGAAAAAAAAAAGGACATGCCTTAAAGCTCAATTTCAACGGATTATGAGACACAAGCAAACTCAACCACAAAGCGGTATCAGCACACACCAGTCAGAATAACCATCAGCAAGACAACTATAAACAATAAATGCTGAAGGAGTTGTGGAGAAAGGCATACCCTCAACTTTAAGAGGGACGTAACCTGGAAAGAGCCCCTAATGAGAACAGAATGGAGGGGCCTTTAAAAGGTAAACAGTGAGCTCCCATATTATGCAGCAGGCCCATTCCTGGACCTATAACCTAAGAAGACAGAATCGGAAAGACACAGGCAGGCAAATCTGCATTGCACAGTATTATCATAGCCAAGATATGGAAGGAACCAAAAAAGTCCACCAACAGATGGGTGGACCAGGAAGAACTTCTACATTTCAAGATGGAATTTCAGCTAGCGAAAAAATGCAACAATGCCATTTGCAGCGCCGCAGATGAGTCTAGAAGGCATCACGCAACTTGTAGTAAGTGAGTAAGCGAAAGACACATATCCTATCATATCACTTACAGCTGTTACCTAAAAATTGATACCGATGAAGACATCTCCACAGAGAAAGGCAATCACAGATTCATTAAACAAACTTATGGTTCACCAAATGGAAAGGTGTGAGGATTGGATACATTCCGATAATGGGGTTAACAGAGATATACAAACACATGTGAAATATATAATCACCAAAGAGCTACGGAATACCAAGAAAAGACTACTCAACATTGTGTCATAACCTACGTGGGAAAAGGATCCGAAGAAGAATACATATATGGATATGTGTGAAAGAACCACATCTTGCACACCTAGAACAAACAAAACATTGTAATCAAATTTGCTGTGATAAAAAAATAAAGATTAAGTGAAAAGTACGAACAAGAAGTAATGAGCCATAAACTTAAAGGGCTTTTTCCTGGCACACTGCATTCTAATTTACAACCTACAACACCACTTCCCTTAAGGCTCTGTTGCCCTAGTAACCAGGTTTGGTAAAGGAGAAATGCTGCCGCCTTGCGGCCGTTTCCCGCAAGAGCGGCTTTAAACCCACAGCTCATGGTCACTTCACAGTCACAAGGACTCGGGGCTGTAAAGGACACCTGCCCTCAAAAATCGTGCTGAGGTAGGGAATGGACAAAAAAATTCAAAACAGGCAAATCCTTCAAGAAGATAGTATGAGGAGGTAAGTTTTACTCACTCTCTCTACAGAAAAGGACAATGCATAAAAGCTCAAGCTCAGGAAGTATTAGACTCATGCAATCTAATCTACAAAACGGTTTCACCGCACACCAGTCGACTGACCATCAGCAAAAGGTCTACAAACCGTAAATGCTGAAGGGGTTTTAGAGACCTGTGTACCCTCCACCTGCTGGTGAGATGTAAAGTGGTAACAGCCAATAATGAGAACAGAAAGGAGCTGCGTTTAAAAGTAAAAATGGAGGTACCATTCAATCCAGCAGGCGCACCACTGGGCCTCTCACCTGAGAAGACCCGAATCGAGAAGACACAGGCCGCAAAAGCTGCTGCACTGCAGCCTTATTCACAATAGCCAAGACAGTGAAGCGACCAAAATGTCCATCAACTGGTGAATGGATAGAGAAGAAGTGGTCCATGTACACGACGGAATATTAGCCATGGAAAACAATGAAACACTGCTCTTTGAGGCACCACAGATGAGCCTGGAGATAATCACAAAACAGGAGGTAAGTCGGAAAGCAAAAGACCTATATCCTATGATATCACTTATAGGCGTTATCTAATAACTGACGCAAACGAACATATTTCCAGAGAGAAAGACGCTCACAAGCTTACAAAACAAACTATGCTCATCTAAAGGGAGAGGTGGGAGGAGTGGATACATTAAGATAAGTGTTACTATACGGATACAAATTCGTATTAGATACATACATCAAAAAGACCGACCATATAGCAAGGGAGGTCTACGGAACCCTCTGTAATATTTTACACGGGAAGAGGATCTGTACAGGAATAGACATATAAAATGTACAAATGAACCAGATTGTGGACACCTAGGACAAACAATATTCTAATCTTTACCCCGACTTAAACAATTTAAAAAAAACAAGAAGAAGTAATGAGACAAAAACTTACGGGGGATTCTCCTGGCACGTGCCATTCTAATTTACAACCTAGGAACACGACTTCCAGAAAGGCTCTGCTGCCCTACTACCCAGATTTGGGAATGGAGAAATGCTGCCTCCTGTGGCCGTTTCCCATAACAGCAGCTTTAAACCCATTGCTAAAGGTCCCTAAGTATTCACCAAACTTGCAGTTCTGTAAATGACACCTGCCCTCCCCAAAAAAAAACCGGGGGTCGAAAATCGACCCAAAAATTCAAAAGAGCGCAACCTTCCAAGAAGACAATTTCAGGAGGTATACTGTACTCACACTTTTTTCTTTTCTTTTTTCTAACAGAAAAGAAAAAGGCCTGGAAAAATGGTGAATTTTAGGCATTTTTAAAGGCATGCAAACCGAAGTTCCCAAAACCTATCAGCCCACAGCAGTCAGAATGGCCGTTAGCAAAAATGCTGCAAACAATAAATGCTGAAGGGATTGTGGAGAAATGCGTACCCTCGGTTCTAAGGGGGACGTGGTACTAGCCACTAATGAAAAGAAAATGGAGGTGCTTTGAAACGGGGAACATTGAGCTACCAGTCAATCAATCACACCCACTGCTGGGCCTATCCCCTGAGAAAACGAGAATCAAAAAGTCACAGGCTGGCAATCCCGCACTCCAGCAATATTTACCACAGCCAGCACTTGGAAGCAACGAAAATGTCCATCAACAGAGGAATGCACCAAGAAGACGTGGTCCATGTACACGATGGAATACTACTCCCATAAAAAATGTACATTAAAATTTAAAAACAAACAAACAAAAGTAAGGAGACATCAGCTTTTGAGGGTTTATCTGGGCACATTCCACTCTAATTTATAAGCGAGGAACACCACTGGTCGGGAGGTCTGTTTCCCTAGTTACCAGAGCGGGGAACGTAGAAAGGATGCCGCCCTCTGGCCGTTACCTGCAAGAGCAGCTTTAAAGCCTGTGCTAATGGGCACTTCATATGAACAAGTACTGCAGAGCTGTAAGTGACACCTGCCCTCAAAATGTCTTGAGGGGGGTAATGGCCAAAACATTTCAAAATGTGACACATACTTTAAGAAAACACTTTGAAGAACTAAGCTGTAATCACAGTTTTGGGAAAAAAAAGGACATGCCTTAAAGCTCAATTTCAACGGATTATGAGACACAAGCAAACTCAACCACAAAGCGGTATCAGCACACACCAGTCAGAATAACCATCAGCAAGACAACTATAAACAATAAATGCTGAAGGAGTTGTGGAGAAAGGCATTCCCTCAACTTTAAGAGGGACGTAACCTGGAAAGAGCCCCTAATGAGAACAGAATGGAGGGGCCTTTAAAAGGTAAACAGTGAGCTCCCATATTATGCAGCAGGCCCATTCCTGGACCTATAACCTAAGAAGACAGAATCGGAAAGACACAGGCAGGCAAATCTGCATTGCACAGTATTATCATAGCCAAGATATGGAAGGAACCAAAAAAGTCCACCAACAGATGGGTGGACCAGGAAGAACTTCTACATTTCGAGATGGAATTTCAGCTAGCGAAAAAATGCAACAATGCCATTTGCAGCGCCGCAGATGAGTCTAGAAGGAATCACGCAACTTGTAGTAAGTGAGTAAGCGAAAGACACATATCCTATCATATCACTTACAGCTGTTACCTAAAAATTGATACCGATGAAGACATCTCCACAGAGAAAGGCAATCACAGATTCATTAAACAAACTTATGGTTCACCAAATGGAAAGGTGTGAGGATTGGATACATTCCGATAATGGGGTTAACAGAGATATACAAACACATGTGAAATATATAATCACCAAAGAGCTACGGAATACCAAGAAAAGACTACTCAACATTGTGTCATAACCTACGTGGGAAAAGGATCCGAAGAAGAATACATATATGGATATGTGTGAAAGAACCACATCTTGCACACCTAGAACAAACAAAACATTGTAATCAAATTTGCTGTGATAAAAAAATAAAGATTAAGTGAAAAGTACGAACAAGAAGTAATGAGCCATAAACTTAAAGGGCTTTTTCCTGGCACACTGCATTCTAATTTACAACCTACAACACCACTTCCCTTAAGGCTCTGTTGCCCTAGTAACCAGGTTTGGTAAAGGAGAAATGCTGCCGCCTTGCGGCCGTTTCCCGCAAGAGCGGCTTTAAACCCACAGCTCATGGTCACTTCACAGTCACAAGGACTCGGGGCTGTAAAGGACACCTGCCCTCAAAAATCGTGCTGAGGTAGGGAATGGACAAAAAAATTCAAAACAGGCAAATCCTTCAAGAAGATAGTATGAGGAGGTAAGTTTTACTCACTCTCTCTACAGAAAAGGACAATGCATAAAAGCTCAAGCTCAGGAAGTATTAGACTCATGCAATCTAATCTACAAAACGGTTTCACCGCACACCAGTCGACTGACCATCAGCAAAAGGTCTACAAACCGTAAATGCTGAAGGGGTTTTAGAGACCTGTGTACCCTCCACCTGCTGGTGAGATGTAAAGTGGTAACAGCCAATAATGAGAACAGAAAGGAGCTGCGTTTAAAAGTAAAAATGGAGGTACCATTCAATCCAGCAGGCGCACCACTGGGCCTCTCACCTGAGAAGACCCGAATCGAGAAGACACAGGCCGCAAAAGCTGCTGCACTGCAGCCTTATTCACAATAGCCAAGACAGTGAAGCGACCAAAATGTCCATCAACTGGTGAATGGATAGAGAAGAAGTGGTCCATGTACACGACGGAATATTAGCCATGGAAAACAATGAAACACTGCTCTTTGAGGCACCACAGATGAGCCTGGAGATAATCACAAAACAGGAGGTAAGTCGGAAAGCAAAAGACCTATATCCTATGATATCACTTATAGGCGTTATCTAATAACTGACGCAAACGAACATATTTCCAGAGAGAAAGACGCTCACAAGCTTACAAAACAAACTATGCTCATCTAAAGGGAGAGGTGGGAGGAGTGGATACATTAAGATAAGTGTTACTATACGGATACAAATTCGTATTAGATACATACATCAAAAAGACCGACCATATAGCAAGGGAGGTCTACGGAACCCTCTGTAATATTTTACACGGGAAGAGGATCTGTACAGGAATAGACATATAAAATGTACAAATGAACCAGATTGTGGACACCTAGGACAAACAATATTCTAATCTTTACCCCGACTTAAACAATTTAAAAAAAACAAGAAGAAGTAATGAGACAAAAACTTACGGGGGATTCTCCTGGCACGTGCCATTCTAATTTACAACCTAGGAACACGACTTCCAGAAAGGCTCTGCTGCCCTACTACCCAGATTTGGGAATGGAGAAATGCTGCCTCCTGTGGCCGTTTCCCATAACAGCAGCTTTAAACCCATTGCTAAAGGTCCCTAAGTATTCACCAAACTTGCAGTTCTGTAAATGACACCTGCCCTCCCCCAAAAAAAACCGGGGGTCGAAAATCGACCCAAAAATTCAAAAGAGCGCAACCTTCCAAGAAGACAATTTCAGGAGGTATACTGTACTCACACTTTTTTCTTTTCTTTTTTCTAACAGAAAAGAAAAAGGCCTGGAAAAATGGTGAATTTTAGGAATTTTAAAGGCATGCAAACCGAAGTTCCCAAAACCTATCAGCCCACAGCAGTCAGAATGGCCGTTAGCAAAAATGCTGCAAACAATAAATGCTGAAGGGATTGTGGAGAAATGCGTACCCTCGGTTCTAAGGGGGACGTGGTACTAGCCACTAATGAAAAGAAAATGGAGGTGCTTTGAAACGGGGAACATTGAGCTACCAGTCAATCAATCACACCCACTGCTGGGCCTATCCCCTGAGAAAACGAGAATCAAAAAGTCACAGGCTGGCAATCCTGCACTCCAGCAATATTTACCACAGCCAGCACTTGGAAGCAACGAAAATGTCCATCAACAGAGGAATGCACCAAGAAGACGTGGTCCATGTACACGATGGAATACTACTCCCATAAAAAATGTACATTAAAATTTAAAAACAAACAAACAAAAGTAAGGAGACATCAGCTTTTGAGGGTTTATCTGGGCACATTCCACTCTAATTTATAAGCGAGGAACACCACTGGTCGGGAGGTCTGTTTCCCTAGTTACCAGAGCGGGGAACGTAGAAAGGATGCCGCCCTCTGGCCGTTACCTGCAAGAGCAGCTTTAAAGCCTGTGCTAATGGGCACTTCATATGAACAAGTACTGCAGAGCTGTAAGTGACACCTGCCCTCAAAATGTCTTGAGGGGGCTAATGGCCAAAACATTTCAAAATGTGACACATACTTTAAGAAAACACTTTGAAGAACTAAGCTGTAATCACAGTTTTGAAAAAAAAAAGGACATGCCTTAAAGCTCAATTTCAACGGATTATGAGACACAAGCAAACTCAACCACAAAGCGGTATCAGCACACACCAGTCAGAATAACCATCAGCAAGACAACTATAAACAATAAATGCTGAAGGAGTTGTGGAGAAAGGCATACCCTCAACTTTAAGAGGGACGTAACCTGGAAAGAGCCCCTAATGAGAACAGAATGGAGGGGCCTTTAAAAGGTAAACAGTGAGCTCCCATATTATGCAGCAGGCCCATTCCTGGACCTATAACCTAAGAAGACAGAATCGGAAAGACACAGGCAGGCAAATCTGCATTGCACAGTATTATCATAGCCAAGATATGGAAGGAACCAAAAAAGTCCACCAACAGATGGGTGGACCAGGAAGAACTTCTACATTTCGAGATGGAATTTCAGCTAGCGAAAAAATGCAACAATGCCATTTGCAGCGCCGCAGATGAGTCTAGAAGGAATCACGCAACTTGTAGTAAGTGAGTAAGCGAAAGACACATATCCTATCATATCACTTACAGCTGTTACCTAAAAATTGATACCGATGAAGACATCTCCACAGAGAAAGGCAATCACAGATTCATTAAACAAACTTATGGTTCACCAAATGGAAAGGTGTGAGGATTGGATACATTCCGATAATGGGGTTAACAGAGATATACAAACACATGTGAAATATATAATCACCAAAGAGCTACGGAATACCAAGAAAAGACTACTCAACATTGTGTCATAACCTACGTGGGAAAAGGATCCGAAGAAGAATACATATATGGATATGTGTGAAAGAACCACATCTTGCACACCTAGAACAAACAAAACATTGTAATCAAATTTGCTGTGATAAAAAAATAAAGATTAAGTGAAAAGTACGAACAAGAAGTAATGAGCCATAAACTTAAAGGGCTTTTTCCTGGCACACTGCATTCTAATTTACAACCTACAACACCACTTCCCTTAAGGCTCTGTTGCCCTAGTAACCAGGTTTGGTAAAGGAGAAATGCTGCCGCCTTGCGGCCGTTTCCCGCAAGAGCGGCTTTAAACCCACAGCTCATGGTCACTTCACAGTCACAAGGACTCGGGGCTGTAAAGGACACCTGCCCTCAAAAATCGTGCTGAGGTAGGGAATGGACAAAAAAATTCAAAACAGGCAAATCCTTCAAGAAGATAGTATGAGGAGGTAAGTTTTACTCACTCTCTCTACAGAAAAGGACAATGCATAAAAGCTCAAGCTCAGGAAGTATTAGACTCATGCAATCTAATCTACAAAACGGTTTCACCGCACACCAGTCGACTGACCATCAGCAAAAGGTCTACAAACCGTAAATGCTGAAGGGGTTTTAGAGACCTGTGTACCCTCCACCTGCTGGTGAGATGTAAAGTGGTAACAGCCAATAATGAGAACAGAAAGGAGCTGCGTTTAAAAGTAAAAATGGAGGTACCATTCAATCCAGCAGGCGCACCACTGGGCCTCTCACCTGAGAAGACCCGAATCGAGAAGACACAGGCCGCAAAAGCTGCTGCACTGCAGCCTTATTCACAATAGCCAAGACAGTGAAGCGACCAAAATGTCCATCAACTGGTGAATGGATAGAGAAGAAGTGGTCCATGTACACGACGGAATATTAGCCATGGAAAACAATGAAACACTGCTCTTTGAGGCACCACAGATGAGCCTGGAGATAATCACAAAACAGGAGGTAAGTCGGAAAGCAAAAGACCTATATCCTATGATATCACTTATAGGCGTTATCTAATAACTGACGCAAACGAACATATTTCCAGAGAGAAAGACGCTCACAAGCTTACAAAACAAACTATGCTCATCTAAAGGGAGAGGTGGGAGGAGTGGATACATTAAGATAAGTGTTACTATACGGATACAAATTCGTATTAGATACATACATCAAAAAGACCGACCATATAGCAAGGGAGGTCTACGGAACCCTCTGTAATATTTTACACGGGAAGAGGATCTGTACAGGAATAGACATATAAAATGTACAAATGAACCAGATTGTGGACACCTAGGACAAACAATATTCTAATCTTTACCCCGACTTAAACAATTTAAAAAAAACAAGAAGAAGTAATGAGACAAAAACTTACGGGGGATTCTCCTGGCACGTGCCATTCTAATTTACAACCTAGGAACACGACTTCCAGAAAGGCTCTGCTGCCCTACTACCCAGATTTGGGAATGGAGAAATGCTGCCTCCTGTGGCCGTTTCCCATAACAGCAGCTTTAAACCCATTGCTAAAGGTCCCTAAGTATTCACCAAACTTGCAGTTCTGTAAATGACACCTGCCCTCCCCCAAAAAAAACCGGGGGTCGAAAATCGACCCAAAAATTCAAAAGAGCGCAACCTTCCAAGAAGACAATTTCAGGAGGTATACTGTACTCACACTTTTTTCTTTTCTTTTTTCTAACAGAAAAGAAAAAGGCCTGGAAAAATGGTGAATTTTAGGAATTTTAAAGGCATGCAAACCGAAGTTCCCAAAACCTATCAGCCCACAGCAGTCAGAATGGCCGTTAGCAAAAATGCTGCAAACAATAAATGCTGAAGGGATTGTGGAGAAATGCGTACCCTCGGTTCTAAGGGGGACGTGGTACTAGCCACTAATGAAAAGAAAATGGAGGTGCTTTGAAACGGGGAACATTGAGCTACCAGTCAATCAATCACACCCACTGCTGGGCCTATCCCCTGAGAAAACGAGAATCAAAAAGTCACAGGCTGGCAATCCTGCACTCCAGCAATATTTACCACAGCCAGCACTTGGAAGCAACGAAAATGTCCATCAACAGAGGAATGCACCAAGAAGACGTGGTCCATGTACACGATGGAATACTACTCCCATAAAAAATGTACATTAAAATTTAAAAACAAACAAACAAAAGTAAGGAGACATCAGCTTTTGAGGGTTTATCTGGGCACATTCCACTCTAATTTATAAGCGAGGAACACCACTGGTCGGGAGGTCTGTTTCCCTAGTTACCAGAGCGGGGAACGTAGAAAGGATGCCGCCCTCTGGCCGTTACCTGCAAGAGCAGCTTTAAAGCCTGTGCTAATGGGCACTTCATATGAACAAGTACTGCAGAGCTGTAAGTGACACCTGCCCTCAAAATGTCTTGAGGGGGCTAATGGCCAAAACATTTCAAAATGTGACACATACTTTAAGAAAACACTTTGAAGAACTAAGCTGTAATCACAGTTTTGAAAAAAAAAAGGACATGCCTTAAAGCTCAATTTCAACGGATTATGAGACACAAGCAAACTCAACCACAAAGCGGTATCAGCACACACCAGTCAGAATAACCATCAGCAAGACAACTATAAACAATAAATGCTGAAGGAGTTGTGGAGAAAGGCATACCCTCAACTTTAAGAGGGACGTAACCTGGAAAGAGCCCCTAATGAGAACAGAATGGAGGGGCCTTTAAAAGGTAAACAGTGAGCTCCCATATTATGCAGCAGGCCCATTCCTGGACCTATAACCTAAGAAGACAGAATCGGAAAGACACAGGCAGGCAAATCTGCATTGCACAGTATTATCATAGCCAAGATATGGAAGGAACCAAAAAAGTCCACCAACAGATGGGTGGACCAGGAAGAACTTCTACATTTCGAGATGGAATTTCAGCTAGCGAAAAAATGCAACAATGCCATTTGCAGCGCCGCAGATGAGTCTAGAAGGAATCACGCAACTTGTAGTAAGTGAGTAAGCGAAAGACACATATCCTATCATATCACTTACAGCTGTTACCTAAAAATTGATACCGATGAAGACATCTCCACAGAGAAAGGCAATCACAGATTCATTAAACAAACTTATGGTTCACCAAATGGAAAGGTGTGAGGATTGGATACATTCCGATAATGGGGTTAACAGAGATATACAAACACATGTGAAATATATAATCACCAAAGAGCTACGGAATACCAAGAAAAGACTACTCAACATTGTGTCATAACCTACGTGGGAAAAGGATCCGAAGAAGAATACATATATGGATATGTGTGAAAGAACCACATCTTGCACACCTAGAACAAACAAAACATTGTAATCAAATTTGCTGTGATAAAAAAATAAAGATTAAGTGAAAAGTACGAACAAGAAGTAATGAGCCATAAACTTAAAGGGCTTTTTCCTGGCACACTGCATTCTAATTTACAACCTACAACACCACTTCCCTTAAGCCTCTGTTGCCCTAGTAACCAGGTTTGGTAAAGGAGAAATGCTGCCGCCTTGCGGCCGTTTCCCGCAAGAGCGGCTTTAAACCCACAGCTCATGGTCACTTCACAGTCACAAGGACTCGGGGCTGTAAAGGACACCTGCCCTCAAAAATCGTGCTGAGGTAGGGAATGGACAAAAAAATTCAAAACAGGCAAATCCTTCAAGAAGATAGTATGAGGAGGTAAGTTTTACTCACTCTCTCTACAGAAAAGGACAATGCATAAAAGCTCAAGCTCAGGAAGTATTAGACTCATGCAATCTAATCTACAAAACGGTTTCACCGCACACCAGTCGACTGACCATCAGCAAAAGGTCTACAAACCGTAAATGCTGAAGGGGTTTTAGAGACCTGTGTACCCTCCACCTGCTGGGGAGATGTAAAGTGGTAACAGCCAATAATGAGAACAGAAAGGAGCTGCGTTTAAAAGTAAAAATGGAGGTACCATTCAATCCAGCAGGCGCACCACTGGGCCTCTCACCTGAGAAGACCCGAATCGAGAAGACACAGGCCGCAAAAGCTGCTGCACTGCAGCCTTATTCACAATAGCCAAGACAGTGAAGCGACCAAAATGTCCATCAACTGGTGAATGGATAGAGAAGAAGTGGTCCATGTACACGACGGAATATTAGCCATGGAAAACAATGAAACACTGCTCTTTGAGGCACCACAGATGAGCCTGGAGATAATCACAAAACAGGAGGTAAGTCGGAAAGCAAAAGACCTATATCCTATGATATCACTTATAGGCGTTATCTAATAACTGACGCAAACGAACATATTTCCAGAGAGAAAGACGCTCACAAGCTTACAAAACAAACTATGCTCATCTAAAGGGAGAGGTGGGAGGAGTGGATACATTAAGATAAGTGTTACTATACGGATACAAATTCGTATTAGATACATACATCAAAAAGACCGACCATATAGCAAGGGAGGTCTACGGAACCCTCTGTAATATTTTACACGGGAAGAGGATCTGTACAGGAATAGACATATAAAATGTACAAATGAACCAGATTGTGGACACCTAGGACAAACAATATTCTAATCTTTACCCCGACTTAAACAATTTAAAAAAAACAAGAAGAAGTAATGAGACAAAAACTTACGGGGGATTCTCCTGGCACGTGCCATTCTAATTTACAACCTAGGAACACGACTTCCAGAAAGGCTCTGCTGCCCTACTACCCAGATTTGGGAATGGAGAAATGCTGCCTCCTGTGGCCGTTTCCCATAACAGCAGCTTTAAACCCATTGCTAAAGGTCCCTAAGTATTCACCAAACTTGTAGTTCTGTAAATGACACCTGCCCTCCCCAAAAAAAAACCGGGGGTCGAAAATCGACCCAAAAATTCAAAAGAGCGCAACCTTCCAAGAAGACAATTTCAGGAGGTATACTGTACTCACACTTTTTTCTTTTCTTTTTTCTAACAGAAAAGAAAAAGGCCTGGAAAAATGGTGAATTTTAGGAATTTTTAAAGGCATGCAAACCGAAGTTACCAAAACCTATCAGCCCACAGCAGTCAGAATGGCCGTTAGCAAAAATGCTGCAAACAATAAATGCTGAAGGGATTGTGGAGAAATGCGTACCCTCGGTTCTAAGGGGGACGTGGTACTAGCCACTAATGAAAAGAAAATGGAGGTGCTTTGAAACGGGGAACATTGAGCTACCAGTCAATCAATCACACCCACTGCTGGGCCTATCCCCTGAGAAAACGAGAATCAAAAAGTCACAGGCTGGCAATCCTGCACTCCAGCAATATTTACCACAGCCAGCACTTGGAAGCAACGAAAATGTCCATCAACAGAGGAATGCACCAAGAAGACGTGGTCCATGTACACGATGGAATACTACTCCCATAAAAAATGTACATTAAAATTTAAAAACAAACAAACAAAAGTAAGGAGACATCAGCTTTTGAGGGTTTATCTGGGCACATTCCACTCTAATTTATAAGCGAGGAACACCACTGGTCGGGAGGTCTGTTTCCCTAGTTACCAGAGCGGGGAACGTAGAAAGGATGCCGCCCTCTGGCCGTTACCTGCAAGAGCAGCTTTAAAGCCTGTGCTAATGGGCACTTCATATGAACAAGTACTGCAGAGCTGTAAGTGACACCTGCCCTCAAAATGTCTTGAGGGGGGTAATGGCCAAAACATTTCAAAATGTGACACATACTTTAAGAAAACACTTTGAAGAACTAAGCTGTAATCACAGTTTTGGAAAAAAAAAGGACATGCCTTAAAGCTCAATTTCAACGGATTATGAGACACAAGCAAACTCAACCACAAAGCGGTATCAGCACACACCAGTCAGAATAACCATCAGCAAGACAACTATAAACAATAAATGCTGAAGGAGTTGTGGAGAAAGGCATTCCCTCAACTTTAAGAGGGACGTAACCTGGAAAGAGCCCCTAATGAGAACAGAATGGAGGGGCCTTTAAAAGGTAAACAGTGAGCTCCCATATTATGCAGCAGGCCCATTCCTGGACCTATAACCTAAGAAGACAGAATCGGAAAGACACAGGCAGGCAAATCTGCATTGCACAGTATTATCATAGCCAAGATATGGAAGGAACCAAAAAAGTCCACCAACAGATGGGTGGACCAGGAAGAACTTCTACATTTCGAGATGGAATTTCAGCTAGCGAAAAAATGCAACAATGCCATTTGCAGCGCCGCAGATGAGTCTAGAAGGAATCACGCAACTTGTAGTAAGTGAGTAAGCGAAAGACACATATCCTATCATATCACTTACAGCTGTTACCTAAAAATTGATACCGATGAAGACATCTCCACAGAGAAAGGCAATCACAGATTCATTAAACAAACTTATGGTTCACCAAATGGAAAGGTGTGAGGATTGGATACATTCCGATAATGGGGTTAACAGAGATATACAAACACATGTGAAATATATAATCACCAAAGAGCTACGGAATACCAAGAAAAGACTACTCAACATTGTGTCATAACCTACGTGGGAAAAGGATCCGAAGAAGAATACATATATGGATATGTGTGAAAGAACCACATCTTGCACACCTAGAACAAACAAAACATTGTAATCAAATTTGCTGTGATAAAAAAATAAAGATTAAGTGAAAAGTACGAACAAGAAGTAATGAGCCATAAACTTAAAGGGCTTTTTCCTGGCACACTGCATTCTAATTTACAACCTACAACACCACTTCCCTTAAGGCTCTGTTGCCCTAGTAACCAGGTTTGGTAAAGGAGAAATGCTGCCGCCTTGCGGCCGTTTCCCGCAAGAGCGGCTTTAAACCCACAGCTCATGGTCACTTCACAGTCACAAGGACTCGGGGCTGTAAAGGACACCTGCCCTCAAAAATCGTGCTGAGGTAGGGAATGGACAAAAAAATTCAAAACAGGCAAATCCTTCAAGAAGATAGTATGAGGAGGTAAGTTTTACTCACTCTCTCTACAGAAAAGGACAATGCATAAAAGCTCAAGCTCAGGAAGTATTAGACTCATGCAATCTAATCTACAAAACGGTTTCACCGCACACCAGTCGACTGACCATCAGCAAAAGGTCTACAAACCGTAAATGCTGAAGGGGTTTTAGAGACCTGTGTACCCTCCACCTGCTGGTGAGATGTAAAGTGGTAACAGCCAATAATGAGAACAGAAAGGAGCTGCGTTTAAAAGTAAAAATGGAGGTACCATTCAATCCAGCAGGCGCACCACTGGGCCTCTCACCTGAGAAGACCCGAATCGAGAAGACACAGGCCGCAAAAGCTGCTGCACTGCAGCCTTATTCACAATAGCCAAGACAGTGAAGCGACCAAAATGTCCATCAACTGGTGAATGGATAGAGAAGAAGTGGTCCATGTACACGACGGAATATTAGCCATGGAAAACAATGAAACACTGCTCTTTGAGGCACCACAGATGAGCCTGGAGATAATCACAAAACAGGAGGTAAGTCGGAAAGCAAAAGACCTATATCCTATGATATCACTTATAGGCGTTATCTAATAACTGACGCAAACGAACATATTTCCAGAGAGAAAGACGCTCACAAGCTTACAAAACAAACTATGCTCATCTAAAGGGAGAGGTGGGAGGAGTGGATACATTAAGATAAGTGTTACTATACGGATACAAATTCGTATTAGATACATACATCAAAAAGACCGACCATATAGCAAGGGAGGTCTACGGAACCCTCTGTAATATTTTACACGGGAAGAGGATCTGTACAGGAATAGACATATAAAATGTACAAATGAACCAGATTGTGGACACCTAGGACAAACAATATTCTAATCTTTACCCCGACTTAAACAATTTAAAAAAAACAAGAAGAAGTAATGAGACAAAAACTTACGGGGGATTCTCCTGGCACGTGCCATTCTAATTTACAACCTAGGAACACGACTTCCAGAAAGGCTCTGCTGCCCTACTACCCAGATTTGGGAATGGAGAAATGCTGCCTCCTGTGGCCGTTTCCCATAACAGCAGCTTTAAACCCATTGCTAAAGGTCCCTAAGTATTCACCAAACTTGCAGTTCTGTAAATGACACCTGCCCTCCCCCAAAAAAAACCGGGGGTCGAAAATCGACCCAAAAATTCAAAAGAGCGCAACCTTCCAAGAAGACAATTTCAGGAGGTATACTGTACTCACACTTTTTTCTTTTCTTTTTTCTAACAGAAAAGAAAAAGGCCTGGAAAAATGGTGAATTTTAGGAATTTTAAAGGCATGCAAACCGAAGTTCCCAAAACCTATCAGCCCACAGCAGTCAGAATGGCCGTTAGCAAAAATGCTGCAAACAATAAATGCTGAAGGGATTGTGGAGAAATGCGTACCCTCGGTTCTAAGGGGGACGTGGTACTAGCCACTAATGAAAAGAAAATGGAGGTGCTTTGAAACGGGGAACATTGAGCTACCAGTCAATCAATCACACCCACTGCTGGGCCTATCCCCTGAGAAAACGAGAATCAAAAAGTCACAGGCTGGCAATCCTGCACTCCAGCAATATTTACCACAGCCAGCACTTGGAAGCAACGAAAATGTCCATCAACAGAGGAATGCACCAAGAAGACGTGGTCCATGTACACGATGGAATACTACTCCCATAAAAAATGTACATTAAAATTTAAAAACAAACAAACAAAAGTAAGGAGACATCAGCTTTTGAGGGTTTATCTGGGCACATTCCACTCTAATTTATAAGCGAGGAACACCACTGGTCGGGAGGTCTGTTTCCCTAGTTACCAGAGCGGGGAACGTAGAAAGGATGCCGCCCTCTGGCCGTTACCTGCAAGAGCAGCTTTAAAGCCTGTGCTAATGGGCACTTCATATGAACAAGTACTGCAGAGCTGTAAGTGACACCTGCCCTCAAAATGTCTTGAGGGGGCTAATGGCCAAAACATTTCAAAATGTGACACATACTTTAAGAAAACACTTTGAAGAACTAAGCTGTAATCACAGTTTTGAAAAAAAAAAGGACATGCCTTAAAGCTCAATTTCAACGGATTATGAGACACAAGCAAACTCAACCACAAAGCGGTATCAGCACACACCAGTCAGAATAACCATCAGCAAGACAACTATAAACAATAAATGCTGAAGGAGTTGTGGAGAAAGGCATACCCTCAACTTTAAGAGGGACGTAACCTGGAAAGAGCCCCTAATGAGAACAGAATGGAGGGGCCTTTAAAAGGTAAACAGTGAGCTCCCATATTATGCAGCAGGCCCATTCCTGGACCTATAACCTAAGAAGACAGAATCGGAAAGACACAGGCAGGCAAATCTGCATTGCACAGTATTATCATAGCCAAGATATGGAAGGA